>NC_042988.1:28359720-28514720 GCF_901001165.1 Salmo trutta | reverse complement strand
ATAGAAAAATAGATCTATCTCACACAGAGCCTGGTAGGTAAACATCCCAGACCACACGTCGATACTGCTCTACCAGAGAACATTCTAAAACCAACGCTCCACTAACTTAGACCTCCTAAATATGTGATTTTAGGGAGCAACGAGTCTCACAGAAACTTTCCTCAACTGAACTTGTGGTTAGAGCACTGAGCTGGCTGGTAATGGCCTCGGTGTAGCGTTCACACAGAACTGAACAGAACGTTCTAAATGTATGTTAGCCAGCACACTGTAAGAATCATTAAAGCTGCACTGCTCAATCTATGTTTCTGTCCACAGTGAGCCCCTACAGTGGCGAGGTAGCCTAGAGGTTAGAGAGGAATGGAGCTGAAGAGGCAGCTGCTGGTCTCTGATCCCATGTACCATTGCTGCTGTTGTGCCTTTGAGCAAGGCACTTAACCCCCAACAAATGCTTTCCATCCAGGGGTGCTGGATGGAGTCAGTGCTGCTGACTGTGTGTGGGCAGAAAACGCATTTTCGCTTGAAACAATAAAGTTATATTATTTTTTAAGGGCTATATTCAATGTGTATCGCGGAAGTCCAGCATTATAGCGTGATTGAAATTTAAAGTCAACGGTAAACACTGCATATGTCAGCTCAATCGGAAATTACCGTTAAATGTTTTTTGTATTTTACCCCCTTTTTATCCCCAATTTCGTGATATCCAATTGCGATCCAATCTCATCGCTACAACTCACCAACGGGCTCTGGAGAGGCAAAGGTCGAGTCATGCGTCCTCCAAAACATGACCCGCTAAACCGCGCTTCTTAACACCTGCCCGAATTACCCGGAAGCCAGCTGCACCAGGGGGAAACACTGTTCAACTGACAACCAAAGTCAGCCTGCAGGCGCCCGGCTCACCACAAGGAGTCGCTAGAGTGCGATGAGCCAAGTAAAGCCCCCCGGCAAAACCCTCCCCTAAACCAGACAACGCTGGGCCAATTGTGTGCCTCCCTATGGGACTCCGGGTCATGGCCGGGACTCCGACACACATCCTGGAATCGAACACAGGTCTGTGGTGATGCCTCAAGCACTGCGATGCAGTGCCTTAGACCACTGAGCCACCCGGGAGGCCCTTACCATTTCATTTGTATCGTGCAATCTGTAACGCTTCAGTGATATATATTTATAAACCAATAGGTGGGTCCAGGCAAATGAACAGTCACTGTGTTATCTGAAGTCTGTGTTACCTCACATAGGCTCTGCCTTATTGTCAAGTGTGATGCAATTACCAGCTGAATGCATTGTATAGAGTAGGCACTCCCTCTTCCACTTCCAAAATGATAATAAGCCATCTGTGTAATTTCGGTATTGAGTTTAATATAGTAGCGTTAAATTGAAGCTAATATCGTTTTCTCTCCCCTCCTCTCCCCCCAAACACACTCCAGACAGTTATTATTCGATTCCACTGAGCTAATGTCAACCCAAGCAAAAACAATCTGTGGGCTAATCCCTTTTCAATATCACCATACCACTTTTTAATTGAAACTCTGACAGGGAGCTGTTATTGGTTACATCTACAAAGCCGCCATGGCCAATTAGAGAGAGATAGAGGGATGGGGGAGAGTGAGATGGGGAGGGAGAAGGGTTCAAATAGAGAGCGATGAGAGAAAGTGAGAAAGAGTGAGAGGGTGGACAGAGGGAGAATTTGAATTTGAGGGACATAGAACATCACTGACACCTTGGGCCACTCTAAACAAGATGTACATTGAGTGTGTTCACTGTTGCCTAGATGCAAAGTAGGAGAAATAAATAACTACTCAAATAAAAAATATATATATTTGTCACATGCGCCGAATAGAACAGGTGTACAGTCATGGCCAAAAGTTTTGAGAATGACACAAATATACATTTTCACAAAGTCTGCTGCCTCAGTGTCTTTAGATGTTTTTGTCAGATGTTGCTATGGAATACTGAAGTATAATTACAAGCATTTCATAAGTGTCAAAGGCTTTTATTGACAATTACATGAAGTTGATGCAAAGAGTCAATATTTGCAGTGTTGACCCTTCTTTTTCAAGACCTCTGCAATCTGCCCTGGCATGCTGTCAATTAACTTCTGGACCACATCCTGACTGATGGCAGCCTATTCTTGCATAATAAATGCTTGTAGTTTGTCAGAATTTGTGGGTTTTTGTTTGTCCAACCGCCTCTTGAGGATTGACCATAAGTTCTCAATGGGATTAAGTTCTGGGGAGTTTCCTGGCCATGGACCTAAAACATCAATGTTTTGTTCCCCGAGCCACTTAGTTATCACTTTTGCCTTCTGCCAAGGTGCTCCATCATGCTGGAAAAGGCATTGTTCATCACCAAACTGTTCCTGGATGGTTGGGAGAAGTTGCTCTCGGAGGATGTGTTGGTACCATTCTTTATTCATGGCTGTGTTCTTAGGCAAAATTGTGAGTGAGCCCACTCCTTTGGCTGAGAAGCAACCCCACACATGAATGGTCTCAGGATGCTTTACTGTTAGCATGACACAGGACTGATGGTAGCGCTCACCTTGTCTTCTCCGGACAAGCTTTTTTCCGGATGCCCCAAACAATCGGAAAGGGGATTCATCAGAGAAAATGTCTTTATCCCAGTCCTCAGCAGTCCAATCCCTGTACCTTTTGCAGAATATCAGTCTGTCCCTGATGTTTTTCCTGGAGAGAAGTGGCTTCTTTGCTGCCCTTCTTGACACCAGGCCATCCTCCAAAAGTCTTCGCCTCACTGTGCGTGCAGATGCACTCACACCTGCCTGCTCCCATCCTGAGCAAGCTCTGTACTGGTGGTGCCCCGATCCCGCAGCTGAATCAACTTTAGGAGACGGTCCTGGCGCTTGCTGGACTTTCTTGGGTGCCCTGAAGCCTTCTTCACAACAATTGAACCGCTCTCCTTGAAGTTCTTGATGATCCGATAAATGGTTGATTTAGGTGCAATCTTACTGGCAGCAATATCCTTGCCTGTGGATCCCTTTTGTGCAAAGCAATGATGACGGCACATGTTTCCTTGCAGGTAACCATGAATGACAGAGGAAGAACAATGATTCCAAGCACCACCCTCCTTTTGAAACTTCCAGTCTGTTATTCGAACTCAATCAGCATGACAGAGTGATCTCCAGCCTTGTCCTCGTCAACACTCACACCTGTGTTAACGAGAGAATCACTGACATGATGTCAGCTGGTCCTTTTGTGGCAGGGCTGAAATGCAGTGGAAATGTTTTTTTTGGGATTCAGTTCATTTGCATGGCAAAGAGGTACTTTGCAATTAATTGCAATTCATCTGATCACTCTTCATAACATTCTGGAGTATATGCAAATTGCCATCATACAAACTGAGGCAGCAGACTTTGTGAAAATGTATATTTGTGTCATTCTCAAAACTTTTGGCCATGACTGTAGACCTTACAGTGGAAAGCTTACTTACAAGCCCTTAACCAACAATGCAGTTTTTAGAATAAATAAGTGTTAAGTAAAAATAGATAAGTAAGTTTTAAAAAATTTAAGTAAAAAATAGAGCAGCAGTAAAATAACAATAGCGGGGAGTCGTGCCTGGCCATGCAGTCATGAGTGAACAGGGAGTACAGGAGGGGACTGAGCACGCACCCCTGAGTGGGTACAAGTACAGAGTCAATGTGCGGGGGCACAGGTTAGTCAAGGTAATTGAAGTAATATGTACATGTAGGTAGAGTTAAACTGACTATGCATAGATAATAAACAGAAAATAGTAGCAGCGTAAAAGAGGGTGGGGGTGGTGGGGGTGGGGGGGCAATGCAAATAGTCTGGGTAGCTGTTTGATTAGCTGTTCCGGAGTCTTATAACTTAGGGGTAGAAGCTGTTAAGAAGTATTTTGGACCTAGACTTGGAACTCCGGTACTGCTTGCCATGCGATAGCAGAGAGAACAGTTTATGACTAGGGCGGCTGGAGTCTTTGACAATTTTTAGGGCCTTTCTCTGACACTGCCTGGTATAGAGGTCCTGGATGACAGAGAGCTTGGCCCCAGTTATGTACTGGGCCGTACGCACTACCCTCTGTAGTGCATTGCGGTCGGAGGCCGAGCAGTTGCCATACTTTGGTAGTCATTTAGGCAGGTTGCCTTCTTGGGCACAGGAACTATGGTGGTCTGCTTGAAACATGTTGGTATTACAGACTCAGTCAGGGACAGGTTGAAAATGTCAGTGAAGACATTTGCCAGTTGGTCAGCGCATGCTCAGAGTACATGTCCTGCTAATCCGTCTGGCCCTGCGGCCTTGTGAATGCTGACCTGTTTAAAGGTCTTACTCACGTCGGCTACGGAGAGCGTGATCACACAGTCGTCCGGAACAGCTGGTGCTCTCATGCATGTTTCAGTGTTACTTGCCTCGAAGCGAGTATAGAAGTAATTTAGCTCATCTGGTAGGCTCGTGTCACTGGGCAGCTCGCAGCTGTGCTTCCCTTAGTAGTCTGTAATAGTTTGCAAGCCCTGCCACATCCGACGAGCGTCGGAGCCAGTGTAGTACGATTCAATCTTAGTCCTGTATTGATGCTTTGCCTGTTTGATGGTTCATTGGAGGGCATAGCGGGATTTCTTATAAGCTTCCAGGTTAGAGTCCCACTCCTTGAAAGCGGCAGCTCTACCCTTTAGCTCAATGCTGATGTTGCCTGTAATCCAAATCAAATCACATTTTATTGGTCACATACAGATGTTATTGCGGGTGTAGCGAATTGCTTGTGCTTGTAGCTCCGACAGTGCAGTGATATCTAACCAGTAATATCTAACAAATTACAAAACATATACCCAATACACACAAATCCATGGCTTGTGGTTGGGGTATGTTGTATTGATGTATTGAGCAGGTGAATAGCAGGTGAATATCAATATGATCTGTATTAGTACCATCCATTGATCTCATTTTGTCATTTTGAACCAAGAGTCCAAAAAAGCTAAAACACCTGCTAAATCCTGCATGCTAAAACACCTGCTAAAACCTGCATGCTAAAACACCTGCTAAATCCTGCATACTAAAACACCTGCTAAAACATGCATGCTAAAACACCTGCTAAAACATACATGCTAAAATACCTGCTAAAACCTGCATGCTAAAACCTGCATGCTAAAACACCTGCTAAAACCTGCATGCTAAAACACCTGCTAAAACCTGCATGCTAAAACACCTGCTAAATCCTGCATACTAAAACACCTGCTAAAACATGCATGCTAAAACACCTGCTAAAACAAAGATGCTAAAATACCTGCTAAAACCTGCATGCTAAAGCCTGCATGCTAAAACACCTGCTAAAACCTGCATGCTAAAACACCTGCTAAAACCTGCATGCTAAAACACCTGCTAAAACATGCTAAAACACCTGGTAAAACCTGCATGCTAAAACACCTGCTTAAACATGCATTCTAAAACACCTGCTAAAACATGCATGCTTATGGGTACAGAATGAATATGTTTTGCTATTTTATATTAATATTATTATAATGTCAACCAAACTAAATTAAAAGTGTAGGCCTACTTGTTTGTATTTCGGCAGATTTGAACTAGGTCTTTAATGTAAAAATGAGAGAGACTTTGAAGTATGTTTCATCTAAATTCCACAAGGTTAAAATAATTACAAAACCATAAAGGATTTCAAAATTGCATAATAGACGGGCCTATTACAAAATGTCCCACTTTGTGTTTGATATTCTCTTTGATTCAGCGAACAGAAGATAAACAATGATTTAAAAGCACTGCTACGAAACTCTCGAGTTAAAAACAAACTTGATTATGGACTCTGCATGGGCGCTAGCTGCATCCAACTATTCAACTGTGTGACATTTATTTGAAGGACGCGGCAAATTCTGTCCGCCTACAGATTTTATCTGGTAAACAATAATATTTTAATTTTTAAGGTCTTTTTAAATTGCGTGCCGGCGAGGTCTGCCGTAACTCTGTAATTCAATCTAAGCACCGTGCTTGGACACACTTAATAACAAGAATATTGGCACTTCATGGGAATGCCTGAAAGAAATATGGTATGTCTGTGGAGAGAATGACAGAGGGGGGGGGACAAGTCAGACAACAGCACCTCAAACAAAACAACATTAGCACTGCATCTCATAAGATCATTTGTTTAACATTTGCGTGTTAATAAGCATGCTTACTGCAGTGTAGGCCTGTTGCTTTATCATTCTGTGATAGTAACTGCTGTTTTTGATGTATATATAAGTTGATGATATTTAGGCTTCACTGAACCCTCCCTGTGTGCAATTTAAGTAATGTTACAGAACACTTCAAAGGTGAGGTTGTTTAATGTTTTTAGTCTTTACAGAATATCTATTTCACATATATACATTTCCTACAATGTCATGGGTTGGATATCTTTAACCAGCTGTGAGCGTTGTCTTGCAATAGCCAGAGATTAGATACTATGAACATTAACCACTAATAACTATAATGAAATCCATCTAACATATGAAACCAACATATTCAGCAAATAATCCCACATATCTATCGCTCCCAGTTTCCTTTTCATAGGTACTCTTACATTACTAATGACTTCACCTCTGAGAGGAAGGGCGAAAGGGAGATATGGAGAGAGGGAGAGCGGAAGAAAGAGAGGGAGGGGACAATTTTAGTCCAGAGGGATATTCACCCCGGATCAAACTATTAACACACTCCCTGCTTTTATACCACACTCCCTCGCCCCCTCACAATACCTGCTACAGAGGGCTGGATCCCTCCAGTCTACTCAACACCACACGGGATGGAGAGAGAGAGAGAGAGAAAGAGCGAGAGAGAGAAAGAGCAAGAGAGTGAGAGTGAGAGTGAGAGAAAGAGAAAGAGAGACAGAGAGAGAAAGAAAGAGAGAGAGCGAGAGAGAGAGAGAAAAAGATAAAGAGAGAGAGAGAGAGCACCAGAGAAACCAGGTGCCTAGAGCGGCAAGTTCAAAGCGTCATGACCAACATCAGCTCATTCACAGGCCTATTGACCTGGAGAAAACTGGTCGGGTTGTATAGAACGCTAGATTATACCACCTTTACAAAGCTAAAATCAAATCAGGGAAGGAGAGAGAGAGAGAGGGAGAGAGGAGAGAGGGGGAGCGAGAGAGAATCAGAACACATTTTGGTTTCTGTTCAAATCTCCTCAGGGTTGTGGATCAACAGCCATTTCCTGATCTTATTCAGTCCTCTGTTACTCAGTTTGTCTGCTGGTTCTTTTGTTGTGCTGCTTCTATAATCTTCCTTTATCTTTGTCTCTGGTGTCGCTGGTTAAATCCCAGGGCTCCACAAATGGCCTTGACGGATGACAGCAGTGGTTTTCCATAAGCAGCCTTGACGCGAGCGCACGTGTGTGTGTGTTGGGCCTCAGGTGTGTTGGGCCTCAGGTGTGTGGAAGTGTGAGCTTTTTGTCAAGGTTT
The DNA here is from genome assembly GCF_901001165.1 of Salmo trutta. Lineage (NCBI taxonomy): Eukaryota > Metazoa > Chordata > Actinopteri > Salmoniformes > Salmonidae > Salmo > Salmo trutta. Next base: position 28,507,316 of record NC_042988.1, on the reverse strand, counting down.
CTCACAGCTGTGATCAAGTACTTAGTTGGGAGAATGAGAGAGAGAGAGAGAGAGAGAGAGAGAGAGAGAGAGAGGGGAGGGAGAAGAAAGAGAGGGGAGGAAGGAGAGAGTGAGGAGGAAAAATATAAATATTTAATTAATTGAAATATCCCCCAAATACTCCTTCACCTCAAAGAATATGTTCACCATATAACATGTGAGAAATAAACAATATGAGCGTATCTTCTCTGTTTTCAAACCTTCTGTCGCCACCACCCCTTCTCTGATCTAAAACCATCCTTCTCGCCATAAGTGTCTCGCTAGGCTACAAGCACATCGTAACACACCTCTAATTACCTCAATCCACCATTTCCTGATAAACACCAAAGGGTACGGGTATGTCAGAAGTTTCGATACACCCCTGCCTCTGTAACCTGGGCTGAACCAGTAATGAGATAAATATGGCTGGAACTAATTTGGTGGTCAGACCGTTTGAAGGGACTTCAGTGCTCTTGGCTGGCTCCTTAATTCCTCATTTTACCTAACCGGTCTCCACCAGAGATGGAGGGAAGAGAAAATGTTCCCTGCTTTGAAAAGAATTCTGCCATCATCCACTTTCATCAAGTCCAACGTCGAAGCCGGGTGAAAATCACTTTGATTTAAAGTCAGAGAGGAGAGCTTTGATTTCAATTTAAGAGGGGGATGTGAACGAGGATTAAAAGATTCAGGTCCTTTTTTCCCTTCAGCTAGTCCTGTATACATTATAGGTTTTCTGAAGAGGAAATACTTTGGCCTGTATGATTAAAATCTTGAAGACATAGTGCATTTTATAAAACCAATGCTAGGCTCTGACAGAACATTGTAGAAGTGCGTCCAACCTTGCTGTTCGCAGAGAAAAATCTATCAAACACTTGTGTTTATGGAGATTGAGGTTGCCTGTCTAATGCCCCTGAGCTTTGCAGAGCTCTTCACTGACTTTGGTCTTGTTTTACCTGGGATTAGTCTCTTTCAACAGCCTCTGTGTCTAGGATTCTGGATCTGGCATGGAAGGCTACCTTAAGGTCAATGCCCTTGACCTGTGAACTTTGGTCTGGCATTGAGAGTAGCAGAGCAATGAGACAGAACTACAACCACCCTCAAACCCTCAGTCTCTAGGGGAGATTTAAACATTGGCAACAGGCCACGTGTAGATGGAAAACACACACAGGCACACACACACACACACCTCGCTGTGACATTTGAAGAACAGAGGCCTGAGGGAAGGATAGGGAGGTTTGAGGGGTTGGTGGGCTGGTGGGGGGTTAACAACACCTCAGAGTTTAATGTGCTCTTGCAACACCAGCTCAGTCAGGCCCTAAGTCCCCCAAAAGGGAAAATGTTGCAGTTTTAAAGCACGTTTTTTGTAAGTCTACACATTTTGCCATGGGATAGAGAGCACATTTAGCAATTTTATAACATATTTCATGCAATTCTACTAATTTTGCCATGGAGCGTAGAGAAAGTTGTGCCGTTTTAAAGCTAATTTCATGAAATTCAATACATTTTGCCATTACTTATTATGCCGTGTTAAAATTATATCTGAGTGAGAGTGGGTAACAAAATCAATGGGGCCCCCCTGGATGTCAGGGCCCCTGGACACCTGTCCTTTATGCCCGGTCGGTAATTCGACCATGATTACCCCTAGCGGCTGTGGGCCCTAAGCGACCGCTTATGGTGCTTATACCTGGAGCCGGACCTGCAGTCAGGCAATGCTAACATCCTGTTGTCTTTCACTCTCTATCGCTCATTCTCGCCTTGATCCAAGATGGGGTAGCAGTAGGACGTGTGTGTTTGTCTTTGTCTTATCCCATGTCTTATCCCGTGTAAATAGCCAGTATTTTTCATATATATCTTAATTTCACTTTCTATCTACGAACTAAATATATTTTCCTGCAACCCGCCTCACCCAATGTGGTACGGAACTTCCATCAGGAGCTAGCCAGCTAACTAGCTACTAGTCTTTGTTAGCCACGGCTAGCGGTCTTCACCTTTTTCTCGGTCACCAGCCAGCCTTAGCTTGGACAACAGTCTGCACAGTCTGCACAGCCCGATATCAACCCAGAGCATATCGGACTACTTCTTTCTACGATATCACTGGATTCCTGCTGCTCTGGATCATTACACCGGATCATCACAGCTAGCTAGCTGCAAACGAGTGGCTACTGTTAGCTAACGCCTCTGTTCCGAAGCAAGCACCAGCTAACCTTGAGCTAATTTTAGGGCTACAATATCTCCTTTGCCAATTGGCCTGGACCCTTTATTGTCGACACGGAGCCCCGCCGATCCATCACGACTGGACTGCCGACGTGATCGCCCGATGTGGTCTCAACAGGCTATTCTGTTACGATGTTGCCGAAGAACCATCTACTAGCCCCGGCCCGCTAACTTTTCTGAACGCTGTGTCCCCTGCTCGCCTAGAATAGTAGTGACTACTGAACGGCACCCTGACTCACCTATTGCTACTCTTTTGACCTTATGATCACTCGGCTACACAGTTGATGCCCCCTGGTCTGTTTCAATAACACGGTACCTCATTTTGTTTTCCTGTCGGCCCCAGCCTCGAACTCAGGTCCCGTTTGTACCTAACTGACCCGCTCTGCCCATTCATCGCCATTTACCCATTGTTGTCTTAGCTCTCCTGATCAACACCTGTGATTGGTTTATGCCTCTCTCCAATGTAAATATGCCTTGTCTACTGCTGTCTTGGCTAGTTCTTATTGTTTTATTTCACGGTCGAGCCCTCAGTCCCACTCAACATGCCGTAGATAGCTCTTTTGTCCCACCCCACACAAATGCGGAGACCTCACCTGGCTTAACTGGTGCCTCTAGAGACGAAACCTCTCTCATCGTCACTCAACGCCTAGGTTTACATCCACTGTACTCACATCCTACCATACCATTGTCTTTACATTATGCCCTCAATCTATTCTACCACGCCCAGAAATCTGCTCCTTTTATTCTCTGTCCCCCACGCACTAGACGACCAGTTCTTATAGCCTTTAGCCGTACACTTATCCTACTCCTCCTCTGTTCCTCTGGTGATGTAGAGTTTAACCCAGGCCTTGTAGCCACCAGTTCCAGTCCTATTCCCCAGGCACTATCATTTGTTGACTTCTGTAACCGTAAAAGCCTTGGTTTCATGCATGTTAACATTGGAAGCCTCCTCCCTAAATTTGTTTTATTCACTGCTTTAGCACACTCCGCCAACCCTGATGTCCTTGCCGTGTCTGAATCCTGGATTAGGAGGGCCACCAAAAATTCTGAAATGTCCATCCCCAACTACAACATTTTCCGCCAAGATATAACTGCCAAAGGGGTTGGAGTTGCAATCTACTGCAGAGATAGTCTGCAGAGTTCTGTCATGTTATCCAGGTCTGTGCCCAAACAGTTCGAGCTTCTACTTTTAAAAATCCACCTTTCCAGAAATAAGTCTCTAACTTTTGCCGCTTGTTATAGACCCCCCTCAGCCCCCATCTGTGCCCTGGAAACCATATGTGAATTAACTGGCCCCCATTTATCTTCAGAGTTTGTACTGTTAGGTGGCCTAAACTGGGATTTGCTTAACACCCCAGCCACCCTACAATCTAAGCTAGATGCCCTCAATCTCACACAAATGATCAAGGAACCTACCAGGTACAACCCTAAATCCGTAAACACGGGCACCCTCATAGATATCATCCTGACCAACGTGCCCTCTAAATACACCTCTGCTGTCTTCAACCAGGATCTCCGCGATCACAGCCTCATTGCCTGCGTCCGTAATGGGTCCGCGGTCAAACGAGCACCCCTCATCACTGTCAAACTCTCCCTAAAACACTTCAGCGAGCAAACCTTTCTTATCGACCTGGCCCGGATATCCTGGAAGGATATTGACCTGATTCCGTCAGTAGAGGATGCCTGGTTATTCTTTAAAAGTGCTTTCCTCACCATCTTAAATAAGCATGCCCCATTCAAAAAATGTAGAACTAAGAACAGATATAGCCCTTGGTTCACTCCAGACTTGACTGCCCTTGACCAGCACAAAAACATCCTGTGGCGTACTGCATTAGCATCAAATAGCCCCCGCGATATGCAACTTTTCAGGGAAGTTAGGAACCAATATACACAGGCAGTTAGGAAAGCAAAAGCTAGCTTTTTCAAACAGAAATTTGCATCCTGTAGCACAAACCCCAAAACGTTCTGGGACACTGTAAAGTCCATGGAGAATAAGAGCACCTCCTTCCAGCTACACACTGCACTGAGGCTAGGAAACACTGTCACCACCCATAAATCTACGATAACCGCGAATTTCAATAAGCATTAATCTACGGCTGGTCATGCTTTCCACCTGGCTACCCCTACCCCGGTCAACAGCTCTGTACCCCCCACAGCAACTTGCCAAAGCCTCCCCCATTTCTCCTTCACCCAAATTCAGATAGTTGATGTTCTGAAAGAGCTGCAAAATTCAGACCCCTACAAATCTGCTGGGCTAGACAATCTGGACCCTCTCTTTCTAAAATTATCCACCGCAATTGTTGCAACCCCTATTACTAGCCTGTTCAACCTCTCTTTTGTATCGTCTGAGACCCCTAAAGATTGGAAAGCTGCTGCGGTCATCCCCCTCTTCAAAGCGGGAGACACTCTAGACCCAAACTGTTACAGACCTATATCTATTCTACCCTGCTTATCTAAAGTCTTCGAAAGCCAAGTTAACAAACAGATCACCGACCATTTCGAATCCCACCGTATCATCTCCGCTATGCAATCTGGTTTCCAAGCTGGTCATGGGTGCACCTCAGCCACGTTCAAGGTCCTAAACAATATCATAACCGCCATCGATAAAAGACAATACTGTGCAGCCGTCTTCATCGACCTGGCCAAGGCTTTCGACTCTGTCAATCACAGCATTTTTATCGGCAGACTCAACAGCCTTGGTTTCTCAAATGACTGCCTAGCCTGGTTAACCAACTACTTCTCAGATAGAGTTCAGTGTGTCAAATCGGAGGGCCTGTTGTCCGGACCTCTGGCAGTCTCTATGGTGGTGCCACATTGTTCAATTCTCGGGCTGACTCTTTTCTCTGTATACATCAATGATGTCGCTTTTGCTGCTGGTGATTCTCTAATCCACCTCTACGCAGATGACACCATTCTGTATACTTCTGACCCTTATTTGGACACTGTGTTAACAAACCTCCAGATGAGCTTCAATGCCATAAAACACTCCTTCTGTGGCCTCCAACTGCTCTTAAATGCAAGTAAAACTAAATGCATGCTCTTCGATCAATCACTGCCCGCACCTGCCCGTCTACCATCACTACTCTGGACGGTTCTGACTTAGAATATGTGGACAACTACAAATACCTACAGTGAGGGAAAAAAGTATTTGATCCCCTGCTGATTTTGTACGTTTGCCCACTGACAAAGAAATGATCAGTCTATAATTTTAATGGTAGGTTTATTTGAACAGTGAGAGACAGAATAACAACAAAAAAATCCAGAAAAACGCATGTCAAAAATGTTGTAAATTGATTTGCATTTTAATGAGGGAAATAAGTATTTGACCCCCTCTCAATCAGAAAGATTTCTGGCTCCCAGGTGTCTTTTATACAGGTAACGAGCTGAGATTATGAGCACATTCTTAAAGGGAGTGCTCCTAATCTCAATTTGTTACCTCTATAAAAGACACCTGTCCACAGAAGGAATCAATCAATCAGATTCCAAACTCTCCACCATGGCCAAGACCAAAGAGTTCTCCAAGGATGTCAGGGACAAGATTGTAGGCCTACAGAAGGCTGGAATGGGCTACAAGACCATCACCAAGCAGCTTGGTGAGAAGGTGACAACAGTTGGTGCGATTATTCGCAAATGGAAGAAACACAAAAGAACTTTCAATCTCCCTCGGCCTGGGGCTCCATGCAAGATCACACCTCTTGGAGTTGCAATGATCATGAGAATGGTGAGAAATCAGCCCAGAACTACACGGGAGGATCTTGTCAATGATCTCAAGGCCGCTGGGACCATAGTCACCAAGAAAACAATTGGTAACACATTACGCCGTGAAGGACTGAAATCCTGCAGTGCCCACAAGGTCCCCCTGCTCAAGAAAGCACATATACATGCCCGTTTGAAGTTTGCCAATGAACATCTGAATGATTCAGAGGACAACTAGGTGAAAGTGTTGTGGTCAGATGAGACCAAAATGGAGCTCTTTGGCATCAACTCAACTCGCCGTGTTTGGAGGAGGAGGAATGCTGCCTATGACCCCAAGAACCCCATCCCCACCGTCAAACATGGAGGTGGAAACATTATGCTTTGGGGGTGTTTTTCTGCTAAGGGGACAGGACAACTTCACCGCATCAAAGGGACAATGGACGGGGCCATGTACCGTCAAATCTTGGGTGAGAACCTCCTTCCCTCAGCCAGGGCATTGAAAATGGGTCGTGGATGGGTATTCCAGCATGACCATGACCCAAAACACACGGCCAAGGCAACAAAGGAGTGGCTCAAGAAGAAGCACATTAAGGTCCTGGAGTGGCCTAGCCAGTCTCCAGACCTTAATCCCATAAAAAAATCTGTGGAGGGAGCTGAAGGTTCGAGTTGCCAAACGTCAGCTTCGAAACCTTAATGACTTGGAGAAGATCTGCAAAGAGGAGTGGGACAATACCCTCCTGAGATGTATGCATACCTTGTGGCCAACTACAAGAATCGTCTGACCTCTGTGATTGCCAACAAGGGTTTTGCCACCAAGTACTAAGTCATGTTTTGCAGAGGGGTCAAATACTTATTTCCCGATTTAAAATGCAAATCAATTTATACCATTTTTGACATGCGTTTTTCTGGATTTTTTTGTTGTTATTCTGTCTCTCACTGTTCAAATAAACCTACCATTAACATTATAGACTGATCATTTCTTTGTTAGTGGGCAGACATACAAAATCAGTAGGGGATCAAATACTATTTTCCCTCACTGTAGGTGTCTGGTTAGACTGTAAACTCTCCTTCCAGACTCCCATTAAACATCTCCAATCCAAAATTAAATCTAGAATCGGCATCCTATTTCGCAACAAAGCATCCTTCATTCATGCTGCCAAACATACCCTTGTAAAACTGACCATCCTACCGATCCTCGACTTCGGTGGTGTCATTTACAAAATAGTCTCCAACACTCTACTCAGGAAATTGGATGTAGTCTCTCACAGTGCCATCCATTTTGTCACCAGAGCCCCATATACTACCCACCACTGCGACCTGTATGCTCTCGTTGGCTGGCCCTCACTTCATCCTGTCTGGGTTGGCCCTCCCCCTTGGGTTGTGCCGTGGCGGAGATCTTTGTGGGCTATACTCGGCTTTGTTCAGGGATGGTATGTTGGTGGTTGGAGATATCCCTCCAGTGGTGTGGGGGCTGTGCTTTGGCAAAGTGGGTGGGGTTATATCCTACCTGTTTAGCCCTGTCCGGGGGTTTCATCGGATGGGGCCACAGTGTCTCCTGACCCCTCCTGTCTCAGCCTCCAGTATTTAGGCTGCAGTAGTTTATGTGTCGGGGGCTAGGGTCAGTCTGTCACATCTGGGGTATTTCTCTTGTCTTTTCCGGTGTCCTGTGTGAATTTAAATATGCTCTCTCTAATTCTCTCTTTCTCTCTTTCTTTCTTTCTTTCTTTCTCTCTCTCGGAGGACCTGAGCCCTAGGACCATGCCTCAGGACTACCTGGCTTGATGCCTCCTTGCTGTCCCCAGTTCACCTGGTCGTGCTGCTGCTCCAGTTCCAACTGTTCTGCCTGCAGCTATGGAACCCTGACCTGTTCACCGGACGTGCTACCTGTCCCAGACCTGCTGTCCCAGACCTGCTGGAACCCTGACCTGTTCACTGGACGTGCTACCTGTCCCAGACCTGCTGTTTTCAACTCTCTAGAGACAGCAGGAGCGGTAGAGATACTCTCAAAGATCGGCTATGAAAAAGCCAACTGACACTTACTCTTGTGTTACTGACTTGTTGCACCCTCGACAACTACTATGATTATTATTGTTTGACCATGCTGGTCATTTATGAACATTTGAACATCTTGGCCATGTGCTGTTATAATCTCCATCCGGCACAGCCAGAAGAGGACTGGCCACCCCTCATAGCCTGCTTCCTCTCTAGGTTTCTTCCTAGGTTTTGGCCTTTCTAGGGAGTTTTTCCTAGCCACCGTGCTTCTACACCTGCATTGCTTGCTGTTTGGGGTTTTAGGCTGGGTTTCTGTACAGCACTTTGAGATATCAGCTGATGTAAGAAGGGCTATATAAATAAATTTGATTTGATGATTTGATATTCGTCGCCAAACCCACTGGCTTGTCACGTCCTGACCAGCAGAGGGAGTAATTGTAATATAATTTGTTCAGGACGTGGCAGAAGGGTATTTGTTTTGTATGGTTGGGGTTGTGTGTATTATTAAAGGGGTGTTTGGTTTATGTAGTCTGGGGTTTGAGTATATGTTCTAATGTTGGTTTTCTATGGTTTTCTAGTCTGTCTATTTCTGTGTGGTTTGTGTGGCTCCCGATCAGGAACAGCTGTACGTCGTTGTTCTTGATTGGGAGTCATATATTAGATGCTTGTTTTCACCTGGGGATTTTGTGGGTAGTTGTCTTTTGCACTGCTAGTTATGTCATAGCCTGCAAAACTGTCTCCTGTCGTGTTTTCTGCATTTCTTGTTTTTCCGTGTTCAACGTATTTAATAAATATGATGTTGAGCACGCAACCCGCTGCGCTTTGGTCTTTAACCTACGACAACCGTGACATGGCTCCAGGTCATCTATAAGTCTTTGCTATGTAAAGCCCCGCTCCAGCAGGTATATTTCACTGCTCATCCCCAAAGCCAACTCCTACTTTGGCCGCCTTTCCTTCCAGTTCTCTGCTTCCATTGACTGGAACGAATTGCAAAAATCACTGAAGCTGGAGAATTATACCTCTCTCACTAACTTTAAGCATCAGGTGTCAGAGCAGCTTATCGATCATTGCACCTGTACACAGCCCATCTGTAAATAGCTCATCCAACTACCTCATCCCCATACTGTTATTTTGTTGTTGTTGCTCCTTTGCACCCCAGTATCTCTACTTGCACATTCATCTTCTGCACATGTATCACTCCAGTGTTTTACTGCTAAATTGTAATTATTTCGCCACTATGGCCTATTTATTGCTTTACCTCCCTAATCTTACTACATTTGCACACACTGTATATATATATATTTCTATTGTGTTATTGACTGTACGTTTGTTTATCCCATGTGTAACTCTGTGTTGTTTGTGTCGCACTGCTTTGCTTTATCTTGGCCAGGTCGCAGTTGTAAATGAGAACTTGTTCTCAACTGGCCTACCTGGTTAAATAAAGGTGAAAAAAAGTGTCTCATTTTCTCTGCCCCCATTTCACTCTGAATCTAGATACAGTATGTTACCTACCCAACGACCCACCAATCTACACATCCTCTACTCCCTCTAAACCCCCCACATAATCCACACCCTCTACACCCTCCACATCCTCTACACCAGGGCTGCCAAACCCTCTTCCTGGAGATCTACTGTCCTGTAGGTTTTCAGTCCAACCCTAATTTAGCAGATCTGATTCAGCTAGTTAAGGTCTTGTTGAGCAGCTAATTAGTAGAATCAGGTGTATTAACATCTCTAGGGTAGGGGGCAGTATTTGCACGGCCGGATAAAAAACGTACCCGATTTAATCTGGTTATTACTACTGCCCAGAAACTAGAATATGCATATAATTGTTTGATTTGGATAGAAAACACCCTAAAGTTTCTAAAACTGTTTGAATGGTGTCTGTGAGTATAACAGAACTCATATGGCAGGCAAAAACCTGAGAAGATTCCAAACAGGAAGTGCCCTCTCTGAACATTTCTTGGCCTTCTACACTCTCTTTATTGAAAACTGAGGATCTCTGCTGTAACGTGACACTTCCTACGGCTCCCATACGCTCTCAGAAGGCGTCAGAACGTTGAATGATGACTTTGCAGCCCATTGCTGAAAAACAGTAGCGCATTTGGTAAGTGGTCGATCTGAGAACAATGAGACTTGTAAGCGCGTGAAGAGTCCATTTTAGATTTTTAGTCTTTGAACGAAAACAGGGTTTCCCGGTCGGAATATTATCGCTTTTTTTACGAGAAAAATCGCATAAAAATTGATTTTAAACAGCGTTTGACATGCTTCGATGTACAGTAATGGAATATTTAGAAATGTTTTGTCACGATACGCGCCGGCGCGTCACCCATCGTTACCCTTCGGATAGTGTCTTGAACGCACGAACAAAACAGAGGATAATTGAACATAATTATGGATTATTTTGAACCAAACCAACATTTGTTATTGAAGTAGAAGTCCTGGGAGTGCATTCTGACAAAGAACAGCAAAGGTAATCAAACTTTTCTAATAGTAAATCGGAGTTTGGTGAGTACCACACTTGGTGGGTGTCAAAATATCTAGCCCGTGATGGCGAGCTATCTACTCAGAATATTGCAAAATGTGCTTTTGCCGAAAAGCTATTTTAAAATCGGACATAGCGATTGCATAAAGGAGTTCTGTATCTATAATTCTTAAAATAATTGTTATGTTTTTTGTGAACGTTTATCGTGAGTAATTTAGTAAATTCACCGGAAGTTTGCGGTGGGTATGCTAGTTCTGAACGTCACATGCTAATGTAAAAAGTTGTTTTTTTATATAAATATGAACTTGATTGAACAAAACATGCCTGTATTGTATAACATAATGTCCTATGAGTGTCATCTGATGAAGATCATCAAAGGTTAGTGCTGCATTTAGCTGTGGTTTGGGTTTATGTGACATTATATGCTAGCTTGAAAAATGGGTGTCTGATTATTTCTGGCTGGGTACTCTGCTGACATAATCTAATGTTTTGCTTTCATTGTAAAGCCTTTTTGAAATCGGACAGTGTGGTTAGATTAACGAGAGTCTTGTCTTTAAAATGGTGTAAAATAGTCATATGTTTGAGAAATTGAAGTAATAGCATTTCTAAGGTATTTGAATATCGCGCCACGGGATTCCACTGGCTGTTGAGTAGGTGGGACGATTTCGTCCCACATACCCTAGAGAGGTTAAGTTAGGGTTGGACTGAAAACCCACAGGACGGTACATCTCCAGGAAGAGGGTTGGACTGTAAACCCACAGGACGGTAGATCTCCAGGACGAGGGTTGGACTGTAAACCCACAGGACGGTAGATCTCCAGGACAAGGGTTGGACTGTAAACCCACAGGACGGTAGATCTCTAGGACGAGGGTTGGACTGTAAACCCACAGGACGGTAGATCTCCAGGACAAGGGTTGGACTGTAAACCCACAGGACGGTAGATCTCCAGGAAGAGGGTTGGACTGAAAACCCACAGGAAGGTAGATCTCCAGGAAGAGGGTTGGACTGTAAACTCACAGGACGGAAGATCTCCAGGAAGAGCGTTGGGCAGCCCTGCTCTACACCTGGTCAGATATGGTGTCTATGTATTCTACTTCCCCTGAACCAAAGCAGTCACAAAGTGAGGTCACTATCTCAGACTAATATATTATAGCGACTGTACTAGCTAAGACTTTTCTGCTGTTGGGTGCAGAACTGGAACACGTCAGATTAATTTCAGGGAAATGCTTCCTGTCAATACTAGTTTCTCTCACATGTGGAAAAGTCCATGGCCCACTGTGTGATATTTTGTGGATCTTCATTGGCTTGTTCATTCCCTTCACATTCCAATTGTACCTGTGGATCTATCATGTAAAATAAAAGGTTTGATTGATTGTATGCTTTTAGTCTCCACAAACTGCATGTTTTTTTAGGTGTTGTCATTATTGTTGATAGCATAGCACACATTCAAAATTCTGTACAGATTTATATTGTAGGTTACACACCTCAACACCAGGCACTGTGCATTGCAACATGTTGTGTGTTAAAGTACTGTACCATCTCACTGGTTATTCCTCTGTTGACATATGTACACTTTATTCTCTAGTGGTTTGATCTCTCAACCCTGAGTTCTAAATTACCTCGTGTTCACCTGATCCAATGGCAGCCCAGCTCTCTCTTGATTGGTCTCCGGAAAGTCAGAAATGTATTCTGATTGGCTGTTAGTTCAGAAGGCAGAAAAACTCCACAATGACATTGTTGTTTTGTCAGAAAAAGGACATGATACAACAGGTTACAATTATACTGTGGTGAGGTAAGAACTACTATGACATCATGTACTCAGGGCAAACACATAGAACATTTATTGCTGTGCCGTTAGGCTTACCTTTGATGCCATAGTCATTGACTTAGAGGTTTGTCTCGTCATTTATGAGAACATCTTTGAAGCTAAAACAGCCCTTCAAGGTCACGTTATGGTTCCTGTCAACCCACACGCTCATGTTTTACACCTTGAGGTTGCAGTCGCCCCTAACCACAGATCTAGGATCAGATTACTCAACCCTTTATTCTAACCTTAAACATTAAGGGGATGAACTAATATCTGACCCTGTATCGGTGGTTAGGGGCAACTTCTACCTATTCCCACCACCATTAACCAAGACGGTCCAGGTGTGGACTATAATAATAAAGTGGCATCTCCTGAAGTTATAGTAACAGACAACCCATAGCAATAAACACTCACTGATATCCCACATGTTACAAACATGTTAAAGACAATCACCAGTGATTCAATTAAATGACAATGAAGTTCATTAAACAGGTCAAACCGAACTTTGCTCATCACCTCAATGAACCCCCCCCCCCAAAAGAAAAACCACTAGGGATACAAGAGTGTATTCTAGGTCAGGCTAAGATGGCCACTTCATCTCAGATGTACTGAGTGGCATACCAAAAGGTTGGGAAAAGATGCAATGTTTATTCATCGTTACAGTGACAGCTTGATATCAAAACTAGGGTTTGCTACTACAGATGTGTGTTAGAGAGAGAGATAGAGGGGGTGAGTGAATTACGCATCTTTTAAACAAGGAGAAGCATCCTATTGCAATCCCATAACCATGCTAAGGAACATTGATGTGTCAACAATTAGATGTGTCATCATGTATTGGTATGACACTCAAATTAAAGCTTTCAAAAAGATCAACAATGTTTTTTTGTCTTGGTGTTAGCATAGGAGGCTAAGCTAAGCGACAATGTTCCCTGTTCGTCCCGGGAATGTCTGTGATTAGGAAATGTTCTCCTGTGCTGCGAAATTATGGCCCTTCCCTCCTTTGGTCTTCATTTGGGATTCCAAAATCCAAAATTCCAGGAGGAACCAAAATTCCCAAAGTTACGTGTGCCCAAGGGAACTTTTTTTTCAGCGCACAGAGCTTATTTACATTTTTTTGCTTGGTTGTTCTCTCCACACACTTTTAATAATAAAAAGTATATATTTTTAACCCCACATTATAAAACTGAAAGCCACTCGCAGACAAATGGTTTTCGACAATAAGTTATACGAGAAATCGTACGGGTAAGGTGTAGGTTAAGGACAAAGTCATGACAACACTGTCACGCTCCTATTCTGTATTCTAAAAAAATATTGGAATAGAAACCACTTTATAATTATCATCCCAACATTGACATCTTGATACACTTCGGTATATATATTAAAACTCTTGAGTAAAATGCAATAATTCCATCATGCAGGCAAACTGCCTCCATCTTCTAGGAGGTTCTATTGGTCTGGAATTCATATCTCTGATATATTCTTCCTTTCTTACTCTCGCAAAGTGACAAAGAGAAAGAAGTGACAGGTTTGAATTTCACACACATTCCATTGTGAAGCAACTGTATGCAGGTGTGAGTTTTTCATCTCCCAGAGTGAATGGTGCTCGTCTCGTCTCCTCAGTTTGTTTGTCTCAGGAGGACCAGTGTCTTTGACAGAGAGGCTCTCCTACTGTGAGTGGATATAGCAGGCTGTCCTGTAACTCTCATTCACTCCCTGTCCTTCTCTCTGAGTGAGTGACGTTGGGATAAAAGAGCCTATTTCACAAACTGCTGCATGCAGGAGTGGGATCTTAGTATGGTCTCTATCTCTCTCTCTCTTTTTCCTGTTGTACTATCACTTAGACACACACACACACACACACACACACACACACACACACACACACACACACACACACACACACACACACACACACACACACACACTCCTTCCTGAAAAGTACAGATGGAGGGAAGGGGTTAGGTGGTGGTGATGATAAGTTAACGCATGCTTTTGCTACCTAAGTCTCAGCTCTTCCACTATAACAACTCCTTCTCAGGTGAACTCTACACTACCTCTGTTCAATCTAGACCTCCTCACCCCTCCTCCACTCCACACACAAGGACCTGTAGCCTCTGTCTGCTACAACAGATCTGGCTTCAGCCCTCCAGGAGAAACTTCCTCCTCCTACACTGTGACGTACATTCAGGTTCATCCTACACCGCAACATACGTACAGCCTCCTCCTACACCGTGATGTACAGCCACACTGAAAAATAAATAAATCTGTTGGCTTGATCAGCTCAGTTTTGTTAGATATTCTATTTTTGCATTTTAAACTTCTGTGAAGCCGAAGAAAAAATTAAAACAAACAGGAATGACGATAAGACAAAATGTTCTCGTTAGATCTCTGTCTCAGCTTGTCTCTGTCTATGTCTTCTATGTATATCTCCCTGATATGATGATGCAGCCCTCCTGGTCTGTCTCCTACTCTGGGGGTCCTTCTCCTCCAGAGGGGTACGATGGGGGGTCCATCCCAGCCCCCCCCCGCCACCACAGGGGTCACACCTGTAATCCCCTTTAACCTTCCACCGTTTGACCTCTAACCCTCCACACCTGAACCACTGCCACAGGGTAGCACAAAATGGGACAGGGGGGGTCATAAACATAAATATATAGTGAGAGGGAGGGGATTGGTTATAGGAATTCACGGGATTACATCACACGTTGTCAAAAACGTCAAACTTCTCTCTGCCTGAGGGGGACGGAGAGGAACAGTAATGGGTTGATGAATCCTAATAGGAGCGGTAGTAGACAACAAGGGATTCTGGCTTCATCTGTTTTTACTACAGGACCCTACTGTTGTTTGGCTTGAGCTTTTCCCCTTGAGGCCCGGCGCCTCTCCCAACTGTCCCTCCTCTCCTCTGCCTCCCAACTGTCCCTCTTCTCCTCTGCCTCCCCCACTCTCTCCCCAAGGGTTGGCCAGGAAGCCTTGGTGGTCCAACTCCAACCCTAGGATCTGTCTCCCCTCCCCCCTCCTCGCCCCCTGGTTCAAGCTCCCCGTGCTGTTGCATTTCTTCACCCCCGGGGGTGCCAGGGAGGCGGGCGAGAGCAACGATGTGAGCGACAGGCTGCTTAGCGTCTCCGACATGTGTTCGCTGTTGCCCGCCTGGCTGGAGCCACACCCCCCGATGGACGAACTGATCCCGATGCCCAGGTCCTCCAGGTCACATGGAACGGGGTCCATGGAGTCCTCCCGGTTGTAGCCGGGGCTGATGCTACCCCTGCCGCTGCTCTGGCTCCGCTGGTGGCCCCGAGTGGCCTGGAGGGTGAGGGCAGGGCCTGACGAGGGGCTGGGCCGCGGTCTCAGAGTCTGGCCTGCTGGGCAGCTGGTGGGATCCTCAGGGAGCGGGGGGCAGAGCAGGGGGAGAGGGGGGAGGGGGGACACCAGGTCTTGAGGGGGCGAAACACTGAAGCTGAGTCCTTCCTCCAGGGTGGTCTGGAGGCTGCCATCGGAACTCCCCGTGGCCAGAGATGAGTCACTATGGGACGGGTACTGAGGACAGAGAGAGAGGGGCAGGGTGGAGATGTGGAGTGAGATATTGTAATATATAACAACATTAGAGTCAATGTTTGACTGACTACACTGTAGGATGTGCAATGTGTACTGTACAGTCTGTTGGTTGCTCTGGTGGCAGTGTATGGGGTACAACACAAAAGGGTCATAACAGCACCAAACCGTCTGGCGGACACTCATTAAAGAAGACAAGGGGGTGGACACATACATTTGCCAATCAGGGGGAAGCCTGAGGTTTGTGTACATTTCTCGATCTAACATTAGACCCTACAGGAATTACACTATGCAGTGGGTTGGTATCTGTTACATACAGTACATACAGTAGGCCAGGTCTTACCTGCGTGCAGAGCACCCGGCTGTGGGCTCCTGGGGAGCGCAGGGAGGACCAGGAGGCCGGGGAGGTGAGTCTGAGGCCCCGCGAGGTGCGCCCTACTCTGGCCCTAGGGGGCGCCGGCAGGGCCGCTGCTGCCACAGGGTGGAAGAACTCCGCTGGCAGATGGATAAGAGCAGGAGAACCAGAGGCACTGGCCGCTCCTACTCTTCCTCCCCCTCCTCCTCTTCCTCCCTCATCTGATCCTTCTCCTGCCTTAGTGCTACTGCAGGAGGTGCCACCTGAAGACAGAGAGAAAGGCTGTAAGGCAAATATACTATTCCATCTAGATCCCGAGTGAAACACCACATAAATACAATCCATTTAGACTGTAGGGATAAACAGTCATTACTGATATTGATGATTAGACTAACAAAGACCAGCCAAATAATGCACATCCTTCCAGGGAGAGCAACAATGCCACTGTACTGTACTGTGATGTCTGATTCACTCTATTCATGGATTGCACGTTGCATTACAATACTGTTCTGAAGATTCTATTTAGGCCCTGGTTCCGACTGAATGTTTTACGTAACACTTTGTAAATTGGTGCTAATGAAGATGAATGAAGATTTAGTCTAAAGTGCATTATAGTGGTTTGGAAAGAAGATGGCTTTTCAAAAGGAAGCAACTAATTAGTGGGAAAACCTATTGTCATCATTGTGATGTTGCCAGATTGACTTAAGATACAGTATAACTTTAGATAATTAGCTAAAATTGCAGGTACAGGACTGGATTTTAGCTAGCTAACGTCACTAACTAATGGCAACATTGCCATCTCTCTAAAGTACACTTTACGACATGATAATGATGGCAAAGATGTTTCCTACTAATCATTTGCCTTCTGTAGCAACGTCATAGTATTTCCAGGCCACTATAGTGTAATTTAGATTAAACAGTCATTAGGCCCCTTTCAGAATGACTGGGCATCACTCGACTTTCGGGCACCACTATGGCGGAGAGCGGCTTGAGAACGTTCATAACAATGTCATGATGCAACTGAGCGATGGAGGTGCAACCCATGAATACACTCTTCGAAAAAAATTAACTGCTATCTAGAACCAAAAGGGTTCTTTCGGCTGTGCCCAAAGGAGAACCGTTTGAAGAACCCTTTTTGTTTCCAGGTAGTAGATATTTGGTTCCAGGTAGAACCCTATTGGATTCAATGTAGAACACTTTCCCCACAGGGTTCTACATGGAACCCATATGAGTTCTACCTGGAACCAAAAAGGGTTCTACCTGGAACCAAAGAGGGTTATCCTATTGGGACAGCCGAAGACCCATTTTGGAACCCTTTTTTCTAAGAGTGTAGGAGCAACCTGGACTGTGATGGACTGTGAAGTACAGCTCAGCTTATCTCAGCTCAGTTCAAATCAAATACATGTTTATTGGTTGCGTACACTGATTTAGAGATTTTATTGCAGGTTTGGCTCAATAATGTGAAAACATAAGATATACTTTACAGTGAATTGCAAAAGTATTCATCCCCCTTGGCATTTTTCCTATTTTGTTGCATTACAACCTGTAATTTAAATACATTTTATTTGGATTTCATGTAATGGACATACACAAAATAGTCAAAATTGGTGAAATTAAAAACATTTTCAACGGAAAAGTGGTGCGTGCATATGTCTTCACCCCCTTCGCTATGAAGCCCCTAAATAAGATATGGTGCAACCAATTACCTTCAGAAGTCATATAATTAGTTAAATAAAGTCCACCTGTGTGCAATCTAAGTGTCACATGATCTGTCACATGATCTCAGTATATATACACCTGCTCTGAAAGGCCCTAGAGTCTGCAACACCACTAAGCAAGGGGCACCACCAAGAAAGCGGCACCATGAAGACCAAGGAGCTTTCCAAACAGATCAGGGACAAAGTTGTAGAAGTACAGATCAGGGTTGGGTTATAACAAAATATCAGAAACTTTGAACATTCCACGGAGCACCATTAAACCCAATATTAAAAAATGGAAAAGAATATGGCACCACAACAAACCTGCCAAGAGAGGGTCGACCACCAAAACTCACAGACCAGGCAAAGAGCGCATTAATCAGAGAGGCAACAAAGAGACCAAAGATGACTCTGAATGAGCTGCAAAGCTCCACAGTGGAGATTGGAGTACCTGTCCATAGGACCACATTAAGTTGTACACTCCACAGAGCTGGGCTTTATGGAAGAGTGTCCAGAAAAAAGCCATTGCTTAAAGAAGAAATAAGCAAACACGTTTGGTGTTCACCAAAAGGCATGTGGGAGGCTTCCCAAACATATGGAAGAAGGTACTCTGGTCAGATGAGACCAAAATTGAGCTTTTTGGCCATCAAGAAAAACGCTATGTCTGGCGCAAACCCAACACCTCTCATCACCCTGAGAATACCATCCCCACAGTGAAGCATGGTGGTGGCAGTATCATGCTGTGGGATGTTTTTCATCGGCAGGGACTGGGAAACTGGTCAGAATTGAGGGAATGATGGATGGCGCTAAATACAGGGATATTCTTGAGGGAAACCTGTTTCAGTCATCCAGAGATTTCAGACTGGGACGGAGGTTCACCTTCCAGCAGGACAATAACCCTAAGCATGCTGCTAAAGCAACACTCGAGTGGTTAAGGGGAAACATTTAAATGTCTTGGAATGGCCTAGTCAAAGCCCAGACCTCAATCCAATTGAGAATCTGTGGTATGACTTAAAAATTGCTGTACACCAGCGGAACCGATCCAACTTGAAGGAGCTGGAGCAGTTTTGCCTTGAAGAATGGGCAAAAATCCCAGTGGCTAGATGTGTCAAGGTTATAGAGACATACCCCAAGAGACTTACAGCTGTAATTGCTGCAAAAGGTGACTCTACAGAGTATTGACTTTGGGGGGTGAATAGTTATGCATGCTCAAGTTTTCAGTTTTTTTTGTCTTATTTCTTATTTGTTTCACAATAAAACATATTTTGCATCTTCAAAGTGGTAGGCATGTTGTGTAAATCAAATCATACAAACCCACCAAAAATCTATTTTAATTCCAGGCTGTAAGGCAACAATATAGGAATAATTCCAAGGGGGGTGAATTCTTTTTCAAGCCATTGAATTAGTCCATATATATATAGAATATATATAGAAATGTTGCTTTGTTTCCCAACCCCTCCGATATACACACACATATACAGCAATACACATTAGGCTGGAAAGGCTGGAGCAGAGAGTATGACTGGACTCACCAGGGCTGTGGTGGGATGGGGTCTTGTGTCTCTGATGTACCCCCACCTCCACCAGGAGTGGAGCCCCCTCCTCGGCTACTGAACTGTGGGCCCTGCAGCGCCTCGACCCCCCTGTCTGGGCCTGGGTCAAGGAGTCCCCTCCTCCGCCAGCCTCCTCTGAGCCCTGGGAGTCACTGCCCCTCTCCTCCTGGGGGGAGAAAACATACATGTTGACACACACTGTACCTGTTTATGTTGTCTGTTATTATAATTAAATGTGGAGTGGGGCATGATAGGGTGCAGTACTGCACTTCATTATTACTGAAGGGAGCACCGGCTAGCGTCCAAGCTCCTAGCCTGCTAGCATACACACTTAGGCTCTGAGGCTATGGTTAGCATTCTTTTCCCAGGGAGACTCCAGTCTCCCTGGGAAAAGAAGGAATCACTTTTATCTAAAGAGATTCTTTACCTATAATGAACTTTCTGGTTCAGATAAAAGTTGAATAAAATAAACGCTAAAAGCGATTCCCTAGGACCTTCATCTGGATATTACTATCAGCTATGAGCACTTCTGATTCAAATCACCTCTAGATGACTGATTATGGCCCATAGCAACCCTGGTAGCCATGTGTGCTATCTGGTCACAGCCGGAAGGTCTCGGTCTCTCAATTCAATTATATTCAATTTAAGGGCTTTATTGGCATGAGAAACATATGTTAACATTGCCAAAGCAAGTTAACTAGATTATAAACAAAAGTGAAATAAATAATAAAAATTAACAGTAAACATTACACTCACAAAAGTTCCAAAAGAATAAAGACATTACAAATGTCACATTATGTGCAAATAGTTAAAGTACAAAAGGGAAAATAAATAAACATAAATATGGGTTGTATTTACAATGGTGTTTGTTCATCACTGGTTGCTCTTTTCTTGTAGCAACAGGTCACAAATATTGCTGCTGTGATGGCACACTGTGGTATTTCACCCAATAGACATAGGAGTTTATGAAAATTGGGTTTGTTTTTTAATTCTTTGTGGATCTGTGTAATCTGAGGGAAATATGTGTCTCTAATATGGTTATACATTTGGCGTGAGGTTAGGAAGTGCAGCTCAGTTTCCACCTCATTTTTGTGGGAAGTGTGCAAATAGCCTGTCTTCTCTTGAGAGCCAGGTCTGCCTTTCGCAGCCTTTCTCAATAGCAAGGTTATGCTCACTGAGTCTGTACATAGTCAAAGCTTTCCTTAAGTTTGGGTCAGTCACAGCGGTCAGGTATTCTGGCACTGTGTATTCTCTGTTTAGGGCCAAATATCATTCTAGCTTGCTCTGTTTTTTTGTTAATTCTTTCCAATGTGTCAAGTAATTATCTTTTTGTTTTCTCATGATTTGGTTGGGTCTAATTGTGTTGCTGTCCTATGGCTCTGTGGGGTCTGTTTGTGTTTGTGAACAGAGCCCCAGGACCAGTTTGCTAAGGGGACTATTCTCCAGGTTCATCTCTCTGTAGGTGATGGCTTTGTTATGGAAGGTTTGGGAATTGCTTCCTTTTAGGTGGTTGTAGAATTTAACAACTCTTTTCTGATTTGGATAATTAGTTTGTATCTGCCTAATTCTCTCTCTCGCGCACGCACACACACACACACACACACACACACACACACACACACACACACACACACACACAAACAGCTATGTGTTACTATTCTTGTGAGGATGTCTGGTACTCAAAATGTGACGTGGTAAATTGAATCAATGAGCAGAGAATGAACCAGACCATGAATCAGCTTCTTGGGAAAAAACGTAAATACTTAACATGAATAATGGAGAATGTAACGATACAGAAAAATTTAACCAAAAACAACAAACACCAGCACCCACAACTCACACAGAGGAAACATACAAGAAACTGAATTCAAGAACTATCAAAGGGAACATAAAACATAAAACTCTTATAGGGGAAACAATCATGAAATAATAAGACACAGTCCAATAAAAGTCTCTAGACCGCCCTCTGGTGCCAGGAGGAACCATGACACATAAGTATAGTAAAATGTGTATAAACACACACAATCCCCCACCCCCACCCCCACATACTCCTACTAGCATTAAACAACTAGAGGGAAGGATATCGCACAGGGAGGGATGATAGGAAGATAGGGAGGGACGGGCAGACAGAGGTGTAATTGCCGGAGGGGGGTAAAGGAAAGGGAGGAATGATGTAGTAGAGGAAAAAGAGGAAGATAGCCCTCACAGGCCAGAGGGGAGGCAGTAGACTGAATGGATTTCTATTCCTGAAGGTCTCTGTACAGGAGATTAGAGCTTCAGTAGGATTCAGGATTTATTCTTATGCCCCTGGAACTTTGTGCCATGCTTCCTTTATTGGAATGCAAGTATTCTTTCTATACTGGAGACCAAGGGAACCCACTGTCCACCCCCTCTATCACCCCATCCTCAGACCGGAGCAGACCTGGGTTCAAGTAGTATTCAACATCTTAGCCTCTAAAGTGCAGACCTTGCCCTATTGGTACTGCAGGATGGCTAAAGCAAGCTCAAACTATTTGAACCCAGGTCTGCTACCCAGTCCCATGTTTCAACCCCCTCCGTTGTCCTCCCCCTTCCCATTTTTAATCCCTCCATCTCTCCATCTCTACCTTGCCCTCCCGCACCAGCAGCTGGTGGACACTCTGGTCGTCCAGGCTGAGGTCATCAGGTAGGGCCGGAGACGACGACTTGTCTGACATTTGGTCTGACCTCAGAGATGCCTGCTCTATCTCTGCCAGCTTGATCTGCTGTAGAGGGGGAGGGAGAGAGAGGGAGAGCGAGAGAGAGTGAAGGATGGGAGAGAGAGTGAGAGGGAGAGAGAGAGATTGAGAGGGGGAGAGAGGGGAAGAGAGACAGAGGTGGAAGGAGTGATGGAGTAAAAAAGGGGGAAAGGGAAAGTGAAGGAGAGAGAGAAAGTTATCTAAAACTGAGAGAGAGAATGGACAAACAAACCAGAGACAATTGAAATCCAATGGGGTGAGGGAGGCGGCCGTTATATGAACATGTGCCTGTGGGTGAGTGAGACAAAGAGGTTCATAAAGAGAGATTCACGGCTCATATACAGCAGTAAATTACCACTGCAGTATGCCGGAGGCAGGAGGAGAGCGGGAGGGAGGAGGGGAGAAGGAGGGAGGAGGGGAGAGAGAGGTAGGGAAGGGGGGGATAATTAGAAAAAGGGCGCAAGACAGAAAGAGATAGAAGGTGGGGAAAATAGACTGGGAGGATGGAATGTGTTCAGAGAAACAGAGATAAAGGCCCCTGATGTGGTCAGGAGAAACTTAGGGCCCTAACTATCACAAGTCCCATGTTAGGTTGTTTCCAGACAGACCCTATAAACACTACATGACCAAAAGAATGTGGACACCTGCTCGTTGAACATCTCATTCCAAAATCATGGGCATTAATATGGAGTCCCCCCCTTTCCTGCTATAACAGCCTCCACTCTTCTGTGAAGGCTTTCCACTAGGTGTCGGAACATTGCTGCAGGGATTTGTTTCCATTCAGCCACAAAAACATTAGTGAGGTCGGACAATGATGCTGGGCGAATAGGCCTGACTTGCAGTCGATGTTCCTATTCATCCCAAAGGTGTTCGATGGGGTTGAGGTCAGGGCTCTGTGCAGGCCACTCACGTTCTTCCACACCAACCTCTGCAAACTATTTCTGTATGGACTTTGCTTTGTGTACGGCGGCATTGTCATGCTGAAACAGGAAAGGGCCTTCACAGAATTGTCTAGAATGTCATTGTATGCTGTAGCATTAAGATTTCCATTCATTGGAACTAAGGGGCCTAGCATGAACCATGAAAAACAGCCCCAGACCATTGTTCCTCCTCCACCAAACTTTACAGTTGGCCCTATGCATTGGGGCAGGTAGTGTTCTCCTGGCATCCGCCAAACCCAGATTCGTCCGTCGGACTGCCAGATGGTGAAGCGTGATTCATCACTCCAAAGAACGCGTTTCCACTGCTCCAGTGTCCAATGTCGGCAAGCTTTACACCACTCCAGCCAACGCTTGACATTGCGCATGGTAATCTTAGGCTTGTGTGCCGTTGCTTGGCCATGGAAACCCATTTCATGAAGTTCCCGACGAACAGTTCTTGTTCTGACGTTGCTTCCAGAGGCAGTATGGAACTCAGTAGTGAGTGTTGCAACCGAGGACAGACAATTTTTACGTGCTACGCGCTTCAGCACTCGGTGGTCCCGTTCTGTGAGCTTGCATAGCCTACCACTTCGCGGCTGAGCCGTTGTTGCTCCAAAACGTTTCCACATCACAATAACAGCACTTACAGTTTACTGGGGCAGCTCTAGCAGGGCAGAAATTTGACAAATTGACTTGTTGGAAAGGTGGCATCCTATGACGGTTCCTCGTTGAAAGTCACTGAGCTCTTCAGTGAGGCAATTCTACTGCCAATGTTTGTCTATGGAGATTTCATGGCTGTGTGCTCAATTTTATACACCTGTCAGCAACAGGTGTGGCTGAAATAGCCGAATCCCCAAATTTAAGGGGTGTCCATATTCTTTTGTATATATGGTGTATGTCTTGATGCACCAAGTCATGCCCACTGTCCCCTTAAAATAGGTTTAAATAAGAATCAGTGTTGCTGTTGTCTCTCCATGCCCTGGGGCACAACAATCACACATTCAACACACACACACATTCAACACACGCACACATTCAACACACACACACACACACACACACACACACACACACACACACACACACACACACACACACACACACACACACACACACACACACACACACACACACACACTACACACACACACACCAGAACCCAGGAGATAGCTGAAGGACAGACACAGACGTCAGGATAGAGAGAGAGAGGTAGTTTCATGACATGATAAATCAGAGATGGGAGGAGCATGTAAGAGAGGAGAGGACAGATTGATAGCTTGACAGCATCTGCAGACAGGCAGAAAGGAAGAGTGACAGGTGAAGAGGTTCAAATCCCAGTTATTACTTTCCAGAGTGGCCTGTTCCACTTTATCATTGTGATAAACACAACTAGCAACAGGGATAGTGTGTGTGTGTGTGTGTATTACTGTGTGCGTGTCTACATATGCATGGTTCATGTGTTTACCTCTAATTGTGGGTGGCTCTTACAGTCCTTCCAGACAGGAGGAGAGGTAGAGGAGTAGTGATGGAAGACAGATCCAGAGAGGTTGTCAATCATCAGCATCTCTCCTTCAAATGAGTCCTTTATCAGCAGAGACACACTGTCCAGCCACTGACTCTCCTGGAACACACAGTTATTACTTGGTTAATGATATCATATCCTGGAACACACAGTTATTACATGGTTAATGATATCATATTCTGGAACACACAGTTATTACATTGTTAATGATATCATATCCCGGAACACACAGTTATTACATGATTCATGATATCATATCCTGGAACACACAGTTATTACATTGTTAATGATATCATATCCTGGAACACACAGTTATTACTTGGTTAATGATATCATATCGTGGAACACACAGTTATTACATGGTTAATGATATCATATCCTGGAACACACAGTTATTACACTGTTCATTATATCAAATCCTGGAACACACAGTTATTACATGGTTAATGCTATCATATCCTGGAACACACAGTTATTACATTGTTCATTATATCATATCCTGCAACACACAGTTATTACACTGTTCATTATATCAAATCCTGGAACACACAGTTATTACATGGTTAATGCTATCATATCCTGGAACACACAGTTATTACATTGTTCATTATATCATATCCTGGAACACACAGTTATTACATTGTTCATTATATCATATCCCAGAACACACAGTTATTACATTGTTCATTATATCATATCCTGGAATACAGTTATTACATGGTTCATTATATTTATCCCATGTGTAACTCTGTGTTGTTGTTTTTGTCGTACTACTTTGCTTTATCTTGGCCAGGTCGCAGTTGTAAATGAGAACTTGTTCTCAACTGGCCTACCTGGTTAAATAAAGGTGAAACAAAAAAGAAATAAAATATATAGATATCCTGGAACACACAGTTATTACATGATTCATTATATCATATCCCGGAACACACAGTTATTACATGATTCATTATATCATATCCTAGAACACAAAGTTATTACATTGTTCATTATATCATATCCTGGAACACACAGTTATTACATTGTTCATTATATCATATCCCAGAACACACAGTTATTACATTGTTCATTATATCATATCCCGGAACACACAGTTATTACATGATTCATTATATCATATCCCAGAACACACAGTTATTACATTGTTCATTATATCATATCCCAGAACACACAGTTATTACATTGTTCATTATATCATATCCTGGAACACACAGTTATTACATTGTTCATTATATCATATCCTGGAACACAGTTATTACATTGTTCATTATATCATATCCTGGAACACACAGTTATTACATGATTCATTATATCATATCCCAGAACACACAGTTATTACATTGTTCATTATATCATATCCTAGAACACACAGTTATTACATTGTTCATTATATCATATCCCGGAACACACAGTTATTACATGATTCATTATATCATATCCCAGAACACACAGTTATTACATTGTTCATTATACCATATCCCAGAACACACAGTTATTACATTGTTCATTATATCATATCCTGGAACACACAGTTATTACATTGTTCATTATATCATGTCCCAGAACACACAGTTATTACATTGTTCATTATATCATATCCCAGAACACACAGTTATTACATTGTTCATTATATCATATCCCAGAACACACAGTTATTACATTGTTCATTATATCATATCCTGGAACACACAGTTATTACATTGTTCATTATATCATATCCCGGAACACACAGTTATTACATTGTTCATTATATCATATCCCAGAACACACAGTTATTACATTGTTCATTATATCATATCCCAGAACACACAGTTATTACATTGTTCATTATATCATATCCTGGAACACACAGTTATTACATTGTTCATTATATCATATCCAAGAACACAAAGTTATTACATTGTTCATTATATCATATCCTAGAACACAAAGTTATTACATTGTTCATTATATCATATCCTAGAACTATCCTAGGACTAGTAACCGAAAGGTTGCTAGTTCGAATCCCCAAGCTGACAAGGTACAAATCTGTCGTTCTGCCCCTGAACAAGGCAGTTAACCCACTGTTCCTAGGCCGTCATTGAAAATAATAATTTGTTCTTAACTGACTTGCCTAGTTAAATAAAGGTTAAAAAAAAGAAAAGAAAAAAGAACACAGTTATTACATGGTAACATCATTATAGATACATTATAGGGTTAACTTACAGCTACAATGGGTCAATCCATAGAGGAATCACAGCATAGGGCTGTACACCTAGTGACATCTACACCTAGTGACATCTACACCTAGTGACACCTACACCTAGTAACACCTACACCTATTGACATCTACACCTAGTGACATCTACTCCTAGTGACACCTACACCTAGTAACACCTACACCTAGTGACATCTACACCTGGTAACATCTACACCTAGTAACACCTACACCTAGTGACATCTACACCTAGTAACATCTACACCTAGTGACATCTACTCCTAGTGACATCTACTCCTAGTGACATCTACACCTAGTAACACCTACACCTAGTGGCATCTACACCTAGTGACATCTACACCTAGTGACATCTACACCTAGCAACATCTACACCTAGTGACACCTACACCTAGTAACACCTACACCTAGTGACATCTACACCTTGTGACATCTACACCTAGCAACATCTACACCTAGTGACATCTACACCTAGTGACATCTACACCTAGTAACATCTACACCTAGAGACACCTACACCGAGTAACACCTACACCCAGCAACATCTACACCTAGCGACATCTACACCTAGCGACATCTACACCTAGCGACATCTACACCTAGCGACATCTACACCTAGTGACATCTACACCTAGTGACATCTACACCTAGTAACATCTACACCTAGTAACATCTACACCTAGTGACATCAACACCTAGTGACATCTACACCTAGTAACACCTACACCTAGTAACATCTACACCTAGTAACACCTACACCTAGTGACATCTACACCCAGCAACATCTACACCTAGTAACATCTACACCTAGTAACACCTTCACCCAGCAACATCTACACCTAGTAACATCTACTACAGAAGTAGCGTTACAACATTACACATTTAAATAGTGAGACCAAAACGGTTTATATGAACTGGTTACATGATTATGTCTGTGATAGATTTGATACATGTCTGTATTAAATGTTCAATAGCTAAATTAGATAACCGTTTAGGGAGCTGGCTGACTGTTATTACATTATGACAATGAAGAAGTCATCTATCTAAACTTCATTATATAAATTATATCTTCAATCTCATCAGCAAAATAGTTGTTCTGTAATACAGCGCTCAGAAACATTCACCTGAATACATACTGTACTAAGAAACATTCCCCTAAATGCATACAGCACTCAGAAACATTCACCTAAATACATACAGTACTCAGAAACATTCATCTGAATACATACAGTACTAAGAAACATTCCCCTAAATGCATACAGCACTCAGAAACATTCACCTAAATACATATAGTACTCAGAAACATTCATTTGAATACATACAGTACTAAGAAACATTCCCTTAAATGCATACAGCACTCAGAAACAGTCACCTAAATACATACAGTACTCAGAAACATTCACCTGAATACATACAGTACTAAGAAACATTCCCCTAAATGCATACAGCTCTCAGAAACATTCACCTAAATACATACAGTACTCAGAAACATTCATCTGAATACATACAGTACTAAGAAACATTCCCCTAAATGCATACAGCACTCAGAAACATTCACCTAAATACATACAGTACTCAGAAACATTCACCTGAATACATACAGTACTTAGAAACATTCCCCTAAATACATACAGTACTAAGGAACATTCCCCGAAATACATAGAGTACTAAGAAACATTACCCTAAATACATACAGTACTCAGAAACGTTCCCCTAAATACATACAGTACTCAGAAACATTCCCCTAAATACATACAGTACTACATTCCCCTGAATACATACAATACTCAGAAACATTCCTCTAAATACATACAGTAATCAGAAACATTACCCTAAATACATACAGTACTCAGAAACATTCCCCTAAATACATACAGTAATCAGAAACATTACCCTAAATACATACATTACTAAGAAACATTCCCCTAAATACATACAGTACTCAGAAACATTACCCTAAATACATACAGTACTAGGAAACATTACCCTAAATACATACAGTACTCAGAAACATTCCCCTAAATGCATAAAGTACTAGGAAACATTACCCTAAATACATACAGTAATCAGAAACATTACCCTAAATACATGCAGTACTAAAAAACATTCCCCTAAATACATACTGTACTAAGAAACATTCCCCTAAATACATACAGTACTAAGAAACATTCCCCTAAATACATACTGTACTAAGAAACATTCCCCTAAATACATACAGTACTAAGAAACATTCCCCTAAATACATACAGTACTAAGAAAACAGGGTCATAGGCTGCTAAATCCACAGGCTACATTTATTCTCAGCAATGGAAAAATCCAGTAAAGTGTATCGTCAGTGTTACAGTTTTATAAACTGTAGCCGTTGTCTAACACTGCTAACCCACATATACAGTAACCCACATACACAGAGACATGAGAAAATGAGCTTTCTTTGATTAGTCATGGAAATAAAAAGTGCTGAAAACATATTGGCTCTCTATTTAAAAAGAAGATGGAGAACAAGCTATGAAGAAAAAATATTGGAGTTTTGGTGCAGGTACAGCCAAAACAATATATCGATATATCAATACGATAATATCCCGATATGAAACTATATCTATTTTTTCCCCCATCAATATACAGTATATAACAATAGACTACATCTATACAGAGTCCAGATACTCCTCAGTGTGTGTGGGTTGTTAAGAATGGCACTGGAGTAGGCCCTGAACGAATGTGTTATGAAACAGCAAAGGAACACATACACAAGCACGGACACCCATGCTTGCACGCACGCAGGCACACGCCTGAATGACTATGGCTTAGTCCTAATAGGTTAGTAAGGCCATTTCTATTTTTCTACACAACAGTAGTGCTGGTCACCTGGTGAGAACGTGAGCCTTAAAGTCTCTCTCTCTCTCTCTCTCTCTCTCTCTCTCTCTCTCTCTCTCTCTCTCTCTCTCTCTCTCTCTCTCTCTCCTCTCTCTCTCTCTCTCTCTCTCTCTCTCTCTCTCTCTCTCTCTCTCTCTCTCTCTCTCTCTCTCTCCTCTCTCCTCTCTCCTCTCTCTCTCTCTCTCTCTCTCTCTCTCTCATTTGACATTTGTTCAGTACATTGTTTTCACTGAGGAAATGTATGAGTTCGCTGTTAATGATAATGCAGAGGATTTTCTGCTGTTGCTGTTGACGCACATCCCACAGTAGTTATTGGGGTCAAATTTGTCTCCACTTTTGTGGATTGAGGTGATCAGACCTTGGTTCCAAATATTGGGGAAGACGCCAGAGCTGAGGATGATGTTAAAGAGTCTCTCTCTTTCTCTTCTTTCTCTCACAGAGACATAGTGCAGATCACCACCAACATCATTATCTGGGTCATTCCACAAAAAGAGTGCCTTTTGCATACCTTTAGTAGAAATTGTGCACCAATATTGAATTTTAAAAGCCTGTTATATTACACGAACAGTGAAGACCAGTGGAATCCACAGGGTCTAGAATAAAAGTAGTGCACTATATTGGGAATAGGGTGCCATTTGAGACAAACTCTGGGTCACGGTGACATTGTACTGAATCTACATTATGACCTGTTCAGAGATGATGTCTGTTATTTGAATACCCGGGCCGACAAGATTAAACATCTCTCTCTCTCTCTCTCTCTCTCCTCTCTCTCTCTCTCCTCTCTATCCCATCTCTCTCTCTCTCCTCTCTCCATCTCTCTCTCTCTCTCTCTCTCTTGATCCCATCTCTCTCTCTCTCTCTCGATCCCATCTCTCTCTCTCTCTCTCTCTCTCGATCCCATCTCTCTCTCTCGATCCCATCTCTCTCTCTCTCGTTGGAGTGCATGCTGGGAGTGAGTCGTGAAGCAGGAGTGATTGTGAAAGCGACTGGAATTATCTTCACTCTATTGGGTTTTGGTGTGTATATATATATATGTTGATTAGTTTAGTTGTTTTAAGAGTATTTTGTCTAAATATCACTAAGCACGTATAGGGGTGGTGGGATCGTTGAGGTTGGTTTTCGCGAGGGCACAACCAGCGGGTGGGGCTGGTTGCAATGGCCACTCGCGGAAGTTTGGAGTTTGAAAAACTTAGTCGGCGACATGGAGTAAAGATTCCTGCTGCGGCCGGGTGTTCAGTGGAAGAATGTAGCTTGGCAGTGGGTGCTATCATTGGGTATGATAGTATCAAATCAGCCTCAAGGATGAATAGCGCTGTAGTGATATTCTTAGATTCCAATGAAAAGGTGAATACGATAGTTGAGAGTGGTGTTGTGTTGCTGGACACACAGACACCGGTATTTCCGCTTATGAATCCGGCAAAGAAAGTTATACTTTCTAACGTGCCACCATTTGTTAGAGATGAAGTGTTGGAGCGAGAGTTATCTCGTCATGGTCAAATTGTATCAACAATAAAGAAGGTTCTTTTTGGATGCAAATCTCCGTTGCTGAAGCATGTCGTGTCTCATAGGAGACAAGTGCATATGATTTTAAAAAAGGACACTGATGAACTGAATTTAGCATTCAGTTTTAAGATTGATGGATTTGATTATGTCTTCTACGCTTCTACTGAATCAATGAAATGCTTTGGCTGTGGAAGAGAGGGGCATTTGGTGCGTAATTGTCCCGAGAATGAGCACGCAGAGCCCGGTAGCAGCTCTAGTGCTGGTGCAGCTAACGCACCACCGCGAAGGGATGAACATGCTAAGGGTGCAGGGGAAGGGAGAAGGTGGGCAGATGTGGTAGGAAAAGTAGGAGAGGAAGGCAGTGTGGATACGGGGGCAATTGTTGTAGATCAGAACAAAGAGGGAGGGGAAACAGTCGGTGAGATAGCGACTGCCGTCGCTGAGGTGGTGCTGGAAAATGAAATTGGAGGTCAAGAGGAGATTGAAATAATGGGAAAGGAAGCAGCTGTTTTCAAAGTACCGAGGAGTAAGAGGAAGAATGTAAGGGGTGGGGAAGGGTCTAATTCCAAGAGGAAGGTAGAGATGGATAATTCACTTGAAGATAAACAGGTTGTAGAGATGGTGGAGTTTTCTTCTGGGGAGGATAGCGAGAGTGAGTCATCTGATGCGTCACAACAAAATAGTGAGATAAATGGGGAGGAAGGGAGGTATGGGATTGGGAAGGTACGTCAATTTCTGAAGTTGACAAAAGGGAAGAAATATATGCAGGATTATAATATAACAGATTTTTTCCCTGAAAGTGAATTGTTTATTGAATCAGCAAAGTTTCTAATGTCAAAAATAACAGGGGGAGGTTTGATAAGCCCTGAAATTGCTAGACTCAAGAAAGTGGTAACGAGAGTGATAAGTGATGTAAATTCTAAAGAAAATGAAAGAGTTCAGTCGCAGCTTTAACTCTGTAAAGAGATGTGGTTTCTGAGTCTTCCTCTGTATTTTTTTCTTCAACCATGAGCAGTTTTAAGATTTCTTCTTTAAATGTAAATGGGGCAAGAGACGTTAAAAAAAGAGCCATAGTGTATGTGTAACGATCGTCGTGCAGGAAGGAAGAAGTGGACCAAGGCGCAGCTGGGAGCGAACACATGTTATTTATTACAGACTGAAATAACACGGTCAAAACAGAGAATAAACGTATCGTTACTGCTCCAACAAAAAAGAGACAACAACCCACAAACATCGTGGGGGGAAAAGGAACTTAAATATGATTCCCCAATCAGAGGCAACTAGCGACAGCTGTCTCTGATTGGGAATCGACAGAACCCAACATAGAAATACGCCCCAAAGCAAGGCTATACCCAAACATAGAAAATAAACTATAGAAATGCCACACCCTGACCAAAATAGAAGAGTTCACCTGGTCAGGGCGTGACAGTACCCCCCCTCCAACGGTGCGTACTCCCGGCGCACCAACCTAAAGTCTATTAGGGGGGGAACCCGGGTGGGCGCCTCACCCTCGGTGGAGGCTCTGGCCCCGGGCGTGTTTCTCCCCCTGCCTCCACCCTAGCCCTACCCCTCTGGCCGGGACTGGACCACGGTGGAGCGGCATGCTCAGGCTCCGGAGCGGAGCCGCCGACCGGAACAGGACTGGTCACCGGTGGACCGGACACAGGCCGTGCCGGACTGTGGACACGCACCGTGGGCCTGGTGCGGGGAACAGGGATGGGCCGGACAGGACCGGGGACACGCACCACCAACCTGGTGCGGGAAGCAGGGACGGGCCGGACTGGCGTGGGGACACGCACCACCAACCTGGTGCGGGGAGCAGGGACGGGCCGGACTGGACTGGGGACACGCACCACCGGCTTGGTGCGGGGAGCCGGAATGGGCCGGACAGGACTGTGGACACGCACCACTAACCTGGTGCGGGGAGCAGGAATGGACCGGACAGGACTGGGGACACGCACCACTAACCTGGTGCGGGGAGCAGGGACGGGCCGGACTGGACTGGGGACACGCACCACTGGCTTGGTGCGGGGAGCAGGGACGGGCCGGACTGGACTGGGGACACACACCACTGGCTTGGTGCGGGGAGCAGGGACGGGCCGAACTGGACTGGGGACACGCACCACTGGCTTGGTGCGGGGAGCAGGGATGGGCCGGACAGGACTGTGGACACGCACCACTAACCTGGTGCGGGGAGCAGGGACGGGCCGGACTGGACTGGGGACGTCTGGCAGCTCGGGACAGTCTGGGCAGTCTGGCCACTCCGGCAGTTCAGCGCAGTCTGGCCACTCCGGCAGTTCAGCGCAGTCTGGCCACTCCGGCAGTTCAGCGCAGTCTGGCCACTCCGGCGACTGTTGACTGGCGGGCAGCTCCGACGACTGTTGACTGGCGAGCAGCTCCGACGACTGTTGACTGGCGGGCAGCTCCGACGACTGTTGACTGGCGGGCAGCTCCGACAACTGTTGACTGGCGGGCAGCTCCGACGACTGTTGACTGGCGGGCAGCTCCGACGACTGTTGACTGGCGGGCAGCTCCGACGACTGTTGACTGGCGAGGCTGGGTTCACGCACTTGAAGCCTGGTGCGTGGTGCTGGTACCGGATATATAGGACCATGGAGGCTTACTGGCGGTCTCGAGCTTAACCCTGGCATCGCCCTTTCTGGCTGAATGCCTACTACCCCCTGGTAACTGCGGGGCGCTGGTATAGCGCGTACTGGCCTAAAAACACTTGGCCTCGCCATAACACCCATTACCCCGAAGCATAAGCCCTGTCCATTAACTGGCCTCCGAGAAACAGTCCGGGGATTTGGCCTGGGGCTCCAAACTTGCCCCGCAAAACTCCCCTTGTGCCCCCCCCAAAAAAATTCTTGGGGAGGCCTCTCGAGTTTCCTCAACTCCTCGTTCCTCTGCTGCTTGGTCCTGGTTTGGTGGGTTGTTCTGTAACGATCGTCGTGCAGGAAGGAAGAAGTGGACCAAGGCGCAGCTGGGAGCGAACACATGTTATTTATTACAGACTGAAATAACACGGTCAAAACAGAGAATAAACGTATCGTTACTGCTCCAACAAAAAAGAGACAACAACCCACAAACATCGTGGGGGGAAAAGGAACTTAAATATGATTCCCCAATCAGAGGCAATTAGCGACAGCTGTCTCTGATTGGGAATCGACAGAACCCAACATAGAAATACGCCCCAAAGCAAGGCTATACCCAAAACATAGAAAATAAACTATAGAAATGCCACACCCTGACCAAAATAGAAGAGTTCACCTGGTCAGGGCGTGACAGTATGAGTTAATTAGGGGAAAGGGAAGTGACATAATTTTTCTACAAGAAACGCATAGTAATTTGGAAAATGAAGTTATGTGGAAACAGGAGTGGGGGGGACAGTGGTGTGTAAAAGTGGGGGTGTGGCCATATTGTTCTCAAAAGGGTTTTTGCCTTTGTCATATGAGGTTGAAGAGGTAGTTGAGGGGAGGTTATTAAAAGTTAGAGTAAGGTATGAAAACATCACTATGTGTCTGATAAATGTATATGCCCCAGTGGTGGCAGTTGAGAGGGTATGCTTTTTAGAGACATTATCAAATACCATTGAGAAATGTAACAATGAAGATTATTTATTTATTGCTGGGGATTTTAACTGCACAGTCAGTGATTTAGATAGAAACCACAAAGAACCTCATATAGCCTCAAGGACTTTTTTAAAACGTCTCATTGTAACAAATGAACTGTGTGACATTTGGCGGAGTCAACATGGAGGCACAAGGCAGTATACCTGGGTGCATGTGAGAGAGAACACCATCTCTATGGCCAGGTTAGATAGGTTTTATTGTTTTGAGCATCAATCTCAGGTCTGTAAATCAAGTGTGATAACCCCAGTGGGATTTTCTGATCATTGTTTAATAACAGAGGTGGTGTTCATTAACGATGTAAAACCTAAAAGCGCATACTGGCATTTATACATAACTTTATTGAGTGATGCTCACTTCAGGAAATGTTTTAGTTTTTTCTGGGAGAGGTGGAGGTCTCAAAAGGCCAGTTTTGTATCCCTTCAACAGTGGTGGGATATAGGGAAAATCCAGATTCAACAATTCTGTAAGCAATACACGAGGAATGTCACCAAGGATATCACCAGATCAATGAAAGCCCTAGAGACTGAAATAGTGGAACTCATGACGTTGGTTGAGACCACAGGAGATCGAGGCCACACTCAGGCCCTCAAGAGGAAAAAAGCTGCA
Organism: Salmo trutta; assembly: GCF_901001165.1. Classification (NCBI taxonomy): domain Eukaryota; kingdom Metazoa; phylum Chordata; class Actinopteri; order Salmoniformes; family Salmonidae; genus Salmo; species Salmo trutta. The sequence continues at coordinate 28,471,964 of NC_042988.1, read as the reverse complement.
TTGGCAGACCTGCTGGGTATCAGAGCACAGGGGGCATTGGTGAGAAGTAAGTTTCAGGGAATCTCTGAAATGGATGCCTCATCCAAATTTTTCTTTGGTTTAGAGAAAAAGAATGGACAAAAAAAATTATTCATTGTCTCAAATCAGCTGTTGGACAAGAGCTCACTAGACCTAGTGGAATTAGAAAGAGGGCAGTAGAGTTCTATGCTGAGCTCTACAAGTGTGAGTACAAAGAGGATAAAACAGTGACACAACAGTTCCTTGATGGGCTCCCACAGGTGGCTGCAGAAGCTCAGGTTGAGCTTGAGCAACCATTGTCTTTGCAGGAGTTATACACTGCATTAAAAGGCATGGAAAATGGAAGGGCACCAGGCATTGATGGGCTTCCCGTTGACTTTTTTAAGTCTTTTTGGGCTATGTTGGGAGAGGATTGGCTAGCAGTAGTTAATGATAGTTTAACCGGAGGGTTACTACCAATAAGCTGCAGAAGGGCTGTCCTCACCCTATTGCCCAAAAAGGGTGACCCTAGGGAGGTGAAGAACTGGAGGCCGGTGGCTTTATTGTGCACTGATTATAAGATCCTGTCAAAAGCTTTGTCCAACAGGTTGAGGGAGGTGATGGGGCAAATCATACATACGGACCAGTCCTACTGTGTTCCTGGCAGGCAGATAGGGGATAACATTTCTCTGATTCGTGATTTTTTGGACGTCTCTAGGGCTATTGGGTTGGATGCTGGTCTAATTTCAATTGATCAGGAAAAGGCATTTGACCGAGTTGAACATCAATATTTATGGCACACTTTGGAGGCGTTTGGGTTCAGCTCTGGTTTTATTGCCATGATAGAGGTGATATATGGTGACATTGAAAGTGTATTGAAAGTTAACGGTGGTTTGAGTGCTCCTTTTAAAGTGTGTAGAGGTATTAGGCAGGGATGTTCTTTGTCGGGAATGTTATATGCCATTGCTATAGAGCCACTACTAAATAGCATAAGAAGTCGCATTGAAGGGGTGTACCTTTCAAGGGATATTCCTCCTATTCGTCTCTCAGCCTATGCTGATGATGTAGTTGTTTTAGTGAAAAATCAAGCGGAGGTGGATAGTTTGAGTCTAATGGTTGATCGTTTTAGGGGAATATCCTTTGCAAAGGTAAATTGGGAAAAGAGTTGTGCTTTACAGATTGGAGAATGGGCTGGAGGGATCATGGCTTTGCCAGGGGGGCTGGAATGGTGTAAGGGAGGTTTTAAGTATCTTGGAGTGTACCTAGGAGATGAGGGGACTATGGAAAAAAATTGGATTGGGGTGGTTGAAATGGTGGAAGGGAGGATGAGGAGATGGCGTTGGTTGCTATCTCGTATGTCATATAGAGGGCGCACTATTATAGTTAACAATGTGATTGCCTCTGCACTATGGCATCGGTTGTCAGTTTTAGAACCACCATCTGGCCTTCTGGCTAAGATACAGGTAATAATTGTGGATTTCTTTTGGGATAAAGATCACTGGGTTCCACAAAGTGTTTTGTATTTGTCAAAAGAGGAGGGGGGACAAGGTCTTGTACATCTTGCTAGTAGGGCTGCTGCTTTCAGGTTGCAGTTTATTCAAAGGTTGCTTTATGAACCGGAAAATGTGGTTTGGAGAGGGGTGGCAGGTCTTGTATTACAGCAGGTTGGAGGATTAGGTTTAAAGAAAGCTTTATTTTTGGTTGATAGTAGCCAGATTTCTAGGGAGGGAATACCTCTGTTTTACAGAGGCCTTCTTAGGGTGTGGAGCATAATGAAGGTGTCCAGACGAACTTCAGCGGAGTCAGTGCATTGGCTGTTGGAGGAACCTCTGGTGTATGGGGCAAGACTGGATTGCACAACTGCAGCTGTTCCACATTTTTCCAAGATTCTGGTGAAGGGCAAAATCATCACCTTAAAACAGTTAATGGCCGTGGCTGGGCCCGCCTTAATGGATGGTAGACGGGTGGCTGAACATTTGGGGGTGAGGTCGGAAAGGATTGTAGGACAAATGCTGGGAAGCTGCAGGAAGGCTCTGTCAGCAGAAGAGTGGGGTATGCTTCATAGCCACAAGAAGGTACAAGATGAAGACGTCTCATTTCCAAGACTAGGGATTACACCAAATATCCCAGAGTCAGAAAGAAAGGCGATATTACTGGATTTGAGAGGGTTGGAAGAGGTGGGTTTGGATGAGGTGAATGGGAAAGAATTATATAGGGGGTGTGTCAAGGTGTTGAATAAAGATAAATTGAAAAATAGAAAAGACACTCCATGGAGGGTAAAATTGGGCATTGATGACAAGGTAAAGCCAGCATGGAGAGCACTGTACAAGCCACCGTTACAAAAGGGTACTGGTGATATGCATTGGAGGGTTTTGCATGGCATCATTGCAGTTAATGCTTTTGTATCTGTTATTAACTCAGATGTTGGAGATGGATGTCCTTTTTGTAATATAAGAGAAACCATTTTTCACTGTTTTGTGGAGTGTGAGAGGATTAAACCTCTCTTGGAAATGCTGGAGTCTTTGTTTAAAGCTGTAGGGGAGATTTTCAACAACACTGTTTTTATTTTGGGGTTTCAATATAGAAAGCAACAGAAAAGAAAATGTCAACTGTTAAATTTTATTTTGGGACAAGCTAAGATGTCCATTTTTTTGAGTAGGAAACATAAGATAGAAACGGGATATGGGCAGGATGTAAGATGTGTTTTTAAAGGATTAGTGAAAATTAAGAATAAAAGTAGATTTTGAGTTCTTCTCAGCTGTAAAAGATCTCCCATTGTTTGAGGAGAAGTGGGCATACGAAAGAGCGCTTTGTTTTGTAGAGGAGGGGAATTTTTTTTGTTGTTATTTTAGTGTTTTGTATTTTTTTCTTTTATTTTAGGAATTACATTTGGTGTTTCATTTCTGAAAAGGCAGTGTGTCATTATTTATGTTAATACTTGAGTATAAAATAAAGGTTTTATAAAAACTCAAAACTCTCTCTCTCTCTCTCTCTCTCTCTCTCTCTCTCTCTCTCTTGCAGTCTCTCCGTATCTTCAGTGGAATCCACAGGGTCTAGAATAACTAGAATACTGTATATAAAACAGGAACGGGTCTGTATATAACACATTCTGCCAGGTCTGGAATCCCACTACAAGTGTCACAGTAAAGGAAACACCTGCCGTAGTGATGCTGTGAATTGTATTGCCTTAAAGGTGTAAACATTGATTTCTCATCATGGCCATTTCCTTCAGCTCCCCTCCAATCACTTAGCATCACCTCTCCTCTTTACACACATGTTCTCTTTACTTCTCTCTCTCTCTCCACCTTTCCCTCCCCCTCATGTCGCTCACTCTCCTCCAGATCAGTTTCTATTTTCATCTGTGTGTTTTCTCAATAATTCCTGCCTCCACACACGCCACGCACACACACAGACCCAATACACACACACACACACACACACACACACACACACGCACACGCACGCACACGCACGCACACGCACGCACACGCACGCACACGCACGCACACGCACGCACACGCACGCACACACACACACACACTTGTAGCTGTTGTGAATGAATAAATTGAGCTGGCCTCCAGGCCCCTGGTTATATCACCCAGGAGAAAGGAGAGGAGAGCAGACCAAAGAAGCTCCCTCCCTCCCTCCCTCACTTATTAAGTTATTCTGTCAGCCAACACAAAGCTAAAAATGGCTCCTCAGTAAAGCCAAGTTTAGTTCTGTAAAGGTAGAACAGATCGTAGCAGGCAGCCGGTGAGTCATCCGTGTGTGTGTTTGCTTGTGTTTGCCATTACATTATGATTAGGTTTTTAGTAATCTCAATGTGTGTGTGTGTGCGTGTGTGTGCTTGTTTGTGTTTATGTCTTTCAGGGCTTTGTGTTTGTGTGTGTGTGCACACTGACGGGTTAATATCGGAGGTCCTGAGTTTGAATTGAAAAGGTGATTAAATGCACGGTGCAGTGTGTGTTTGCTCGTCTACCTCGCCGCAGAAGACTGACAACAAGGGTTGCCATGGCGATGGAGAGCGCCAGGCAAATTCACTGTGAAAGGTGCAGCTCGATGAAAATGTATTTCAATGTCCCTCTCCCTTCAACTCCCTAAAATCACATTGTTCTTTCATCAGCATCTATTTCAGGGGTCCCGAGAATAATATCCAAACCCCTTCGAGATGTTTTCATCTGTAGAAACCAATAACAGAACCCTGAATGAGAGTAGCTGTGTTTTTCTGCAGTAGTCTGGGCCACGGCCACGTTCTAGGGTACGTCCCAAATGGCACCCAAATTCTCTGGTTAAAAGTAGTGCACTATATTGGGAATAGGGTGCCATTTGAGACACACTCTGGGTCACGGTGACATTGTACTGAATCTACATTATGACCTGTTCAGAGATGATGTCTGTTATTTGAATACTGACAAGATTAAACATCTCTCTCTATCTCTCTCTCTCTCTCTCCTCCCCCTGTCTCTCTCTCCCATCTCTCTCTCTCTCTCTCTCTCCTCCCCTGTCTCTCTCTCCCATCTCTCTCTCTCTCTCTCTCTCTCTCTCTCTCTCTCTCTCTCTCTCTGTCTCTCCGTACCTTCCCTGGCTGTTCCTTTGTATTACATAATGAAAGGTTGAGTGAACAAGCAGACAAACTGAGTTAAACAGGACTGATGGGCTGTCACTCTAAAACACTGAGGATGTCAGAACGGGAAAGAGACTAAATGTCTCTGATTATCTTTCTGTCTCCTCTGTCTTTTCTTGTTCTTGTTCTCTCTCTCCCTGTCATAATGACCTCAACCTTACGTCTATGTACTACACACGAGTGTATCAGACTGTTTATATGTGTAATTCCTATAATATCAAAAAGAAAGACAAATAGACAGAAACAGACAGACCCATACGGACAGAAATGTATTCATCCATCCATCCCACCTGTGCAGGAGAGTAGGGATCACGATTGTTCGGATCTTGCAGTGTTCCTGGATGCGTCGTTGCCACGTGATGATGCATATTCCCCCCGGAGGAACTGCCTGGGACTCCCATCCCTCTCTCCACTCCTCCTCCAACTCCCCCACCTTCCCCTGATCCTCCACCTCCCCCTGCTCCTCCACCTTTTTTCCCTCCTGAACAGACTCCCTCCGGCCCCATGCAGCATAGGGCCCCCGTGGCCAGCTCCAGCTCAATCTCAGCGTCCATCTCCGCCTCCTCCTTGGCCTCCTTGTTGGAGTCGTCCAGGTGCTTCATCAACACCGCCACCACCACGTTGATCAGGACGAACTGGGCCGTCAACACAAAGGACACAAAGTACATGGGAGAGATGAACTGCAGGCTGGGGTTGCAGGAGTAGTCAGGCCCGTAGTCCGGAGGGCACTCCCTCAACGTGTCCTAGGGAGGGGGGAGGGAAGGTGGGAGAGAGGAGAAATAGGAGCTGTCTGTTAGGTCAAGCCATGAAGTCCTGCTAAGACATTATTACATTTACGTAATTTAGCAGAAGCTCTTATCCAGAGCGACTTACAGTAGTGAGTGCATAGATTTTAATATTTTTTTCATACTGGTCGCCCGTGGGAATCGAACCCACAACCAACTGAGCTACACAGGACTATACGGGACTATACAGAAACAACAAGTTTTATTGAACAAATTCATGAACAAGAGTTAAGCATTCCAACTTGAAACAAAGATATCAATGTAAGACTTTCGTGAGCAGATTGACCTGTCACACAATAACTGTAAGACATCCAGACATGAGTTAATTCTAGTCTCTTCTCTCTCATTTGTTTTGACCTTTTCACTGTGTAGTCTCAAGTGTTTCCTTCTTCCCCCTCCACTCTTTTTCCTCCCTCTATCCCTCCCTCCCCTCTCTCTAGTCAGTACAGTGGTGATTCACTCTCTTTCACTCTTCCCCCTCCCTCGTTCCAGACAGTTTGCATCCAACACATCGCCAGGTAAAAGGCAGTGAAAGCTGACAAGGTCTCATCAGTAGTAATCTAAGAGAGGTGATTACAGGTGGGGGGGCGACAACTGTGAAATGGGAGTGGGACACATTCCCCTATTTAAAAGGCCATCTTTACAGAGAATATACAGAGCTGTGACAGGTCTGGTTATGGTAGCGCTCAAGGAGAGGAGGATTGGAAGAGGAGGAGATTAAAAGAAAGGGAGCAGGAGGTCCCGGGTGCTGACGGTTCCATCACTCTTTTACTCTCCTTCCTCTCCAGGTAGGGAGTAGGGGGAAGTTTCCCCTTGATGCTGATCTAAGGACAGTTTTGTGTTCCCCCCTCCCTCAAGATTAGGATAACCTGAGGGAAAGTTGGGTAAGTTTTCCTGTAAAAGCAATGGTCTTCTTAGGCAGCAGGACATAGGCTTGGGGCCTGCCCCTCGGGCCACAGGGCTTGTAATTACTCTGAAATGTCTCTGCAGCTAAGAAGCCAGGCACCAAATACCAACCACAGACATCAAAATGATTACGGAATAATAGAACCCAAATAGCAACACATTGAAACATGGTAATCCAAGTAATTATGGATTAAAGTATTAGATATTAACTATCTAATTTATTGTAATAAACACTCCATAGAACACCATGAAGAAGACCATCCATACCTTCATGATCCCATTCCAGTTGTCCCCAGTGGAGACCTGGAACAGAGTGAGGAAGGCCATGCCAAAGTTCTCAAAGGTAGCATGGCGGCTCATCCCCTCACATGGGTAGTCCTCGTTACACACTGGGAGAGGAGAGTAGGGAGGGAGGGAGGAATGGGGGGAGGGAGACATGGGGGAGGGAGGGATGGGGAGGTAAGAGAGAGTGAGAGATAAGGGGAGAGAGAAACAAATAGAGAAAGATAGATACAGAGAGGGGGGGAGCAGGGGGAAAGACAAAGGGATAGATAAAGATGCACGAAGAGAAACCAGTTTATATAGAGAACATTTATCTGTTCAGTCCTCTTAGAAACCAGCAACCAACAACAGCAGACGTGGTTGTTTGCTCCTGGTCTTAAAGCTGTCTTGGCTGATTGTTTACACATCTCTCTCCTTACTACAGTTGCATTTGGCTCTAAGCCTTTGCTCAAGACTGATGGGATGAGAGATAACCTCCAGCAGACATGACTCTGTCTTGGCTCTGTAATCTAACAGGATTGGATATGTACAACTCTGAATGTGGCGCGTCATTGGGTATGCAGGGTTTTGTTCCAGCCCATCACTACCAACTCACCCAGTTCTCCAAACAGCTCAACCCCCAGTGCTGCATAGATGAAGAACAGGAGCATGAAGAGCAGACCCAGGTTCCCCACCTGAAACACACATAGGAACAGTATTAGGAACTGTTTCTGCTCTACATTCTCTTCGTATGGAACCGTTATTTTGACAGGGAGTCATGCTGAGTCCAAGGTCTCTTTTACAGAGAGCTGTTACAGAGAGCTTTTGGGCTCCAAAGTGGCACAGTGGTCTAAGGCAATGCATCTCAGTGCTAGAGGCGTCACTACAAACACCCTGGTTCAAATCCAGGCTGTATCACAACCGGCTGTGATTGGGAGTCGCATAGGGCGGCGCACAATTGGCCCAGCGTCATCCGGGTTTGGCCGGTGTAGGCCGTCACTGACTTGCCTAGTTAAATAAAGGTTAAACTTTTTTTTAAATACAGATGAACACTGTAGTGACAAAAATATACACATCAAATACACTATGAAAAGAAAAACAAAGATAAATAACACAATCAGAAAAAAAAAAAAAGTTCTGTAAAAAGGTCCTCAATCAGCCATCTGAATTGACCTAGAGGCACCAAATTATACATTCTTTAGGCAAACATTCTGAACATTGCATCCCACTGAAAGAACAGCGGGTGTTTTGGCCTTGCCTTTTACCAAGCAGCAAAACCTATTGGTCCCGGCATCCATGTTGTGCCACAGCCTCTACCGTATCAGAATCCTCAGTAGAAGCATAATTTGCGAGTTGTTCTGCCTTTCGCATGGGCAGGCCTGCTACCAAAAAAAGAGAAGTGAAAGCTAGACATGTCGTGCATGACCAAAGCCTAAGTCCTACATTGTATCAGAATCCTCAAGAGGAGCCTGAGGAGGGAATTGGGAAAGTTGTCAGTGGCATAACCTTACTCTGTTGTTGTGACTGTGTAGTTGGAAGCCACCCAGGACACACAGCAGTAGATCCCTCTCTGTCTGCTGAATGGGACTGCATAAAGAGATAATGTAGTAAATATGCTCAGAAAACACTATCCCATTAGTGAGACGTAACCTTACAGAGTCAATGTCACAGCAGCCAGCACACAGCTCTGTCTGGTCTGGTCCCCTGGGGGAGGAGGCTCTACTGGCCTGATCTAGCTTGTTCTGGCCTACTCTAGCCTGATCTAGCAATAGGAGACACACTTGTCACGTCCTGACCAGTAAAGTTTTTTTTTTGTTATTGTAGTTTGGTCAGGGCGTGGCAGGGGGTGTTTGTTTTATGTGTTTCGGGGTTTTTGGTTTATGTTCTATGTTAGTATATTTCTATGTTTATTCTAGTGTGTCTATTTCTATGTTTAAGTTTCTTGGGATGACCTTCAATTGGAGGCAGCTGTTCCTCGTTGCCTCTAATTGAAGGTCCGATTTAGTAGGGGTGTTTTTTCCAGTGTTTTGTAGGTGGTTATTTTCTGTTTCGTGAGTATTACCTGACAGAACTGTTTGGCTGTCGTTTTTGTTATTTTGTTTAAGTGTTCACTAGAAATAAACACATGATGAGCACTATCCACGTTGCTCCTTGGTCTACTCTTTCAGACGGCCGTTACAGAACCACCCACCTACAACGGACCAAGCAGTGTGGTATGGAGGAGCAGAGGGTTCAGGACTCCTGGACTTGGGAAGAGATACTGGACGGAAAGGGACCCTGGAGACAGGCTGGAGAATCCCGCCGCCCACCGGAGGAGATAGAGGCAGCGAAGGCAGAACGGCGTTTCTGGGAGGATCGGCTGGCACGGCAAGAGGAGGAGAGGCAGCCCCAAGATTTTTTTTTTGGGGGGGCACACGGGACGGTCGGCGGAGCCGAGGATGGAACCAGAGCCAGTCGGGGTGAAATTGGAGGTGAGCGAAGGAAGCGAAGCAGAGACAGTGAAGGAGTTGATGGGGAGATTGGAGGAGAGAGCTATGAGAGAGCTGCTGTGTTGGTGAATGAGGCACGACATTCGCCCTACGGAGCGTGTCCTCGAATTGCTGTCACCTGAGTCAGCTCTCCATACTCGTCCTGAGGTGCGTGCTCCAGGCCTCCTGTGCGCCTCCCCAGCCCTGCACGTCTTGTGCCAGCTTGGTGCTCCAGACCTCCAGTGCGCCTCCACAGCCCGGTGAGTCCTGCGCCCGCTCCACGCACAGTTTCCCCAGTTCGCCTGGAGAACCCAGTGCGGCCTGAGCCAACTCCGCGTGCTTACCGTGGGGAGCATTTGACTGGTCAGGCCCCGTGCTATGGGGTGATGCGCACGGTGTCGAGGCCGAGCATCCACAGGCCAGTGTGCTCGGTGCCAGCGTCCTGCATTTGCCGGGGGGAAGCGGGCACCCAGCCAGTACAGGTGGTGCCAGTCCTGCGCTCGAGACCGCCAGTGCGCCTCCATGGCCCAGTGTATCCGGTGCCTGCTCCCAGAGCCAGGCCTCCTGCATGTCTCTCCAGCCGGGTGAGTCCTGTGCCTGCTCCTAGAGCCAGGTCTCCTGCAAGTCTCCCCAGCCTGGTGAGTCCCGTGCCTGCTCCCAGAGCCAGGCCTCCTGCATGTCTCCCCAGCCTGGTGTGTCCTGCGCCAGAGCCGCCCGCCTGTCCGGAGCTGCCAGAGCCGCCCGCCTGTCCGGAGCTGCCAGAGCCGCCCCCCTGTCCGGAGCTGCCAGAGCCGCCCGCCTGTCCGGCGCTGCCAGAGCCGCCCGCCTGTCCGGCGCTGCCAGAGCCGCCCGCCAGTCCGGCGCTGCCAGAGCCGCCCGCCAGTTCGGCGCTGCCAGAGTCGCCCGCCTTTCCGGCGTCGGCGGCGAGGGACCCCGCTCTAGAGGCACCACCAAAGTGGGGTGAGCCAGTGGTGGAGCAGGGTCTGTGTCCTGCTCCTGAGCCACCTCCATAGGGGGGAGGATTGGGAAGGGGGGGTGTAGCACAAGAACCGTCGTTGACGGTGGCCACCCTCCCTTCCCTCCCTTTACTTGGGGTTAATTTTGTGTTTTTTGTTTGAGGTGCAGACGGTGTCTGCACCTTTGGGGGGGGGGGGGGGGGGGGGGGGGGGGGGGGGTACTGTCACGTCCTGACCAGTAAAGGGGGTTATTTGTTATTGTAGTTTGGTCAGGGCGTGGCAGGGGGTGTTTGTTTTATGTGTTTCGGGGTTTTGGTTTATGTTCTATGTTAGTATATTTCTATGTTTATTCTAGTGTGTCTATTTCTATGTTTAAGTTTCTTGGGTTGACCTTCAATTGGAGGCAGCTGTTCCTCGTTGCCTCTAATTGAAGGTCCTATTTAGTAGGGGTGTTTTTTCCAGTGTTTTGTAGGTGGTTATTTTCTGTTTCGTGAGTATTACCTGACAGAACTGTTTGGCTGTCGTTTTTGTTATTTTGTTTAAGTGTTCACTAGAAATAAATACATGATGAGCACTATCCACGCTGCGCCTTGGTCTACTCTTTCAGACGGCCGTTACAACACTACATATCTCTTCCTGTTGAACATGGAATGAGGGAGAGTTCAGTTTGTTGTTTTGAAAAGTTTGTTGTTTTGAAAGTGTATTGGAAAGTTCTTAGTAGCTAGCTAACTTTTAGAACCCGCGACACAGTTGGCATCAGTTGCTGGGACTGCTAGTCTCTGTCCAGTGATCCTGCCGACCAAGGATGGGTCTGAGGCGCAATTTGGCATGGCAGCTAGCTTAGCTGGGTTTTCTTGAGGGCTTGAACACAGCCCGCGACATGGTTAACCATTGTGGCTGGGACCGCAGATTGTTCCGTGTTTATGGCTGTCTAGATCCCTGCTGTTTGTTGTTTTCAATCTTCCCTGTGACCTGCCCTGTCCGGAACTGTGAGGAGTAACAGTGTAACCTACGCTGCTATCCACCATGACAAAGACCAAAGCTGGTAGGAGTACCGTTGAGGACAGTGGTGTCTCTCTATCACACATGAAGGACCTTTTAAACGAACAACAAGAGTATAAGCAGTTGTTACAACAACAAGAAAATAGCTTCAAGTGTTTTGTCCAAATACTGGTGTATTCAACAAGTAAAATAATGGACGACCTGACCAGAGACGTCCAGGGCCTGAAGAACAATTTGCAGTTTTCCCAGGGTCAGCTCGATGAGTTGAAACAGGAAAATCGCAAGATGACAGCAATCTGTAAGTCGTTGAGAGAGGACATCAGTTCTTATGTGAATCCATGATATCAATGACGGATAAATCAGACTTTCTGGAGGGACAATCAAGGCAGAACAACATGGTTGTGGATTGAATTGCAGAATCTCCACATGAGACCTGGACAGAGTCTGAGGACAAAGTGAGGGAAATGATCTCTGAGAAATTGAAGATGGACCACAGGAAGTTTGAGGTGGAGCATGCCCACAGGACTGGAAAACCTACCACCGGCCCAGTTGACAGGCCCGATAGTGGTCAAGTTCCTGAGGTTCAAGGACAAGGTAGCTGTTCTGGAAAGAGCCAAGAACTTGAGAGGGACATATATCTTCCTCAATGAGGTCTATCCTGAAGCTGTGCGCCAGAAGAGGAAAGAAATGATCCCAGCCATGAAAGCTGCCAGAGCGCGTGGGGACATCGCTTACATCTGCTATGACAGGCTCATTGTTCACCTTTCCAGAAGCCTGGAAGGGATGAGAGAGCCAAGCCTATGGGTTCGTAGCTTCAACACCGCAGCATGCGCACGCACACGCGCACGCACACACACACCAATTGATTAATGGACTGCTGAATGTATATATTTTTCTCTTGCTTTGTTTGCTCTTTTCAGTATTATGTCTATCTCTGATATCTCTGAAAATAGCCCATATTAATATATGGGTACATGAAATCAATAACTTGCTAACATCAGATAACATTAAAATATTAGCCATTTCTGATACTCACTTACATAACTCATTTGATGATACAGTAGTAGCAATACAAGGATATAACATCTATAGAAGAGACATAAATGCTTATGGGGGAGGTGTTGCTGTATATATTCAGAGCCATATCTCTGTACTGATTAGAGAAAACCTTATGACAAATGTTATTGAAGTGTTGTGGTTGCAGGTTCACTTGGCACATCTAAAACCTTTTCTTTTGGGGTGTTGCTATAGGCTACCAAGTGCTAACAGTCAGTATCTAAATAATATGTGTGAAATGCATGATAGTGTATGTGATGTAAACAGAGAGGTCTACTTTCTTGGGGACCTGAATACTGACTGGTTTTCATCAAGCTGTCTGCTCAAGAGGAAGCTTCTCACCGTAACCAGTGCTGTAATCTGGTTCAGGTTATTAATCAACCTAACACGGTGTTTACAAACACTACAGGAACAAGATCATCCACATGTATCGATCACATTTTTACTAATACTGTAGAACTTTGTTCTAAAGCTGTATCCGTACCCATTGGATGCAGTGATCACAATATAGTGGCTATATCCAGGAAAGCCAAAGTTCCAAAAGCTCGGCCTAAAATAGCATATAAGAGAATCATACAAAATATTTTGCTGTGACTCTTATGTGGATGATGTTAAAAATATTTGTTGGTCTGATGCGATTATTAAGGAGCATCCAGACGCTGCACTTCATGGATTTATGAAATTGCTTCTTCCAATTTTTGATAAACATGCACCTGTTATTAAGAAACTGACTGTTAGAACTGTTAAGGCTAAATGAATTGATGAGGAATTGAAAAACTGTATGGTTGGAAGAGATGGGGCAAAAAGAGTGGCTAATCAGTCTGGCTGCACATCTGACTGGCTGACTTACTATAAATTTACTTTAAATGAAATTATGGGCAGAAAGACAAATTCGAATCAGATGGCTTATTCATCACAAAACCATTTGATGTTGCCAATTATTTTAATGATTACGTCATTGGCAAAGTGGGCAAACTTAGGCAGGAAATGCCAACAACAAACAGTGAGCCATTGTATTCATGCATAAATGTCACAACTTCCGGCGAAGTCGGCTCCTCTCCTTGTTCAGGCGACGTTCGGCGGTCGACGTCACCAACTTTCTAGCCATCGCCGCTCCATTTTTCATTTATCCATTTGTTTTGTCTTGTTCCCTGCACACCTGGATTTCATTCCCCAATCACATTACATGTATTTATTCCTCTGTTCCCCCTATTGTCTTTGTGTGAAATAGTTTTGTGTTACGTGTCAATTTTGATGCGATAGACTGGTGTTCGTTTGTTCCGTGTTTTATTCACGAGGTATGTTTATTTGTTTGAATATAATTATTGTGACTGTTTGCGCTTTTTGCACTTTTGCATATTGGCTGGAGGTTTCGACGCAGTGGCGTCCGTCTGTTGGTTTCTCCTGCCTCAATAAAGTGTTTGCCTGTTCACAACTCTCTGCTCTCTTGCACCTGACTCCGCTCCCAGTACGCACACCATTGACAATAAAAAAAAAAGAATGAAAGAAAAGCGTTGCAAATTTGAATTTTGTAAAGTTAGTTTGGGAGAGTTGGAAAAATTATTGTTATCGATCAATAATGACAAACCTCCTGGCATTGACAACTTAGATGGAAAGCTACTGAGGATGGTAGCTGACTCTATAGCCACTCCTATCTGTCATATCTTTAATCTGAGCCCTAGAGGAAATTCTTTGTCCTCAGTCCTGGAGGGAAGAACAAAGTAATTCCGCTACCCAAGAGTGGTAAAGCGGCCTTTACTGGTTCTAACAGTAGATCTATACGCTTGCTGCCAGCTCTTAGCAAACTGTTGGAAAAAATGGTGTTTGACCAAATACAATGCTATTTCTCTGTAAACAAATTATCAACAGACTTTCAGCATGCTTATAGAGAAGGGCACTCAACATGTACTGCACTGACACAAATGACTGATGATTGGTTGAAAGAAATTTATAATAAGAAGATTGTGGGCACTGTACTGTTAGATTTCAGTGCAGCCTTTGATATTATTGTCCATATCCTTTTGTTGAAAAAATATATATGTTTTGGCTTTTCAACCTCTGCCATATCCTGGATTCAGAACTATCTATCAAATTGAACTCAAAGGGTTTTCTTTAATGGAAGCTTCTCTAATGTCAAACATATAAAGTGTGGTGTACCGCAGGGCAGCTCTCTAGGCCCTCTACTCTTTTCTATTTTTACCAATGACCTGCCATTGGCATTAAACAAAGCATGTGTGTCCATGTATGCTGATGATTCAACCGTATATGCATCAGTAACCCCAGCTGATGAAGTCACTGAAACCCTTAACTGTCACGGTTGTCGTGGGTTAAGGAGGACCAAACGCAGCAGGTATGTGTAAGCTCATCTTGAGGTTTATTAACTCCAAAATGAACACCAAAATAACAAAAAGGGAACGAACGATCAACAGACAGTCTGGCAAGGCACAAGGCTAAACTCAGAACAAGAAACAATCTCCCACAAATACACAGACAAACACACCCAACTAATATAGGACTTCCAATCAAAGGCAACACCACACAGCTGCCTTCAATTGGAAGTCCACCCCAATTAACTCAACATAGAAATAGATCAACCAGACTACACATAGAAATACATCAACATAGACCATAACTCAAAACCCGGAAATAATAAATCAAACGCCCTCCTAACTAACACACCACCCTGAACCACATAAAACAAATACCCTCTGCCACGTCCTGACCAAACTAAAATGACAATTAACCCTTATACTGGCCAGGATGTGACATTAACAAAGAGTTGCAGTCTGTTTTGGAATGGGTGGCCAGTAATAAACTGGTCCTGAACATCTCTAAAACTAAGAGCATTTTATTTGGTACAAATCATTCTAAGTTCTAGACCTCAGCTGAAACTGGTAATGAATGGTGTGGCTGTTGAACAAGTTGAGGAGACGAAATTACTTGGCAATACCTTAGATTGTAAACTGTCATGGTCCAAACATGTAGATTCAGTGACTGTAAAGATGGAGAGAGGTCTGTCCGTAATAAAGAGATGCTCTGCTGTTTTGACACCACACTCCAAAAAGCAAGTTCTGTAGGCTCTAGTTTTGTCTCATCTTGATTGTCCAGTCGTGTGCTCAAGTGCTGCAAGGAAAGACCTAGTTAAGCTGCGGCTGACCCAGAACAGAGCGACACGTCCTGCTTTTCATTGTAATCAGAGGGATGATACAAATACTACATATATGCCAGTCTCTCTTGACTAAGAGTTGAGGAGAGACTGACTGCATAACTTCTTATTTTTATAAGAAACATTAATGTGTGGAAAATCCCAATCCTAATAAAATAACAAAAATATCAAAAAGCCTGATCTAGCCTGCTCTATCCAGATCTAGCCTGATCTAGCCTGCTCTATCCAGATCTAGCATGCTCTATCCAGATCTAGCCTGATCTAGCCTGCTCTATCCAGATCTAGCCTGATCTAGCCTGATCTATCCAGATCTAGCCTGATCTATCCAGATCTAGCCTGATCTAGCCTGCTCTATCCAGATCTAGCCTGATCTAGCCTGCTCTATCCAGATCTAGCCTGCTCTATCCAGATCTAGCATGCTCTATCCAGATCTAGCCTGATCTAGCCTGCTCTATCCAGATCTAGCCTGATCTATCCAGATCTAGCCTGATCTAGCCTGCTCTATCCAGATCTAGCCTGATCTAGCCTGCTCTATCCAGATCTAGCCTGCTCTATCCAGATCTAGCCTGCTCTATCCAGATCTAGCCTGATCTAGCCTGCTCTATCCAGATCTAGCCTGCTCTATCCAGATCTAGCCTGATCTAGCCTGCTCTATCCAGATCTAGCCTGATCTAGCCTGCTCTATCCAGATCTAGCCTGATCTAGCCTGCTCTATCCAGATCTATCCAGATCTAGCCTGATCTAGCCTGCTCTATCCAGATCTAGCCTGATCTAGCCTGCTCTAGCCTGCTCTATCCTGCTCTATCCAGATCTAGCCTGATCTATCCAGATCTAGCCTGATCTAGCCTGCTCTATCCAGATCTAGCCTGATCTAGCCTGCTCTATCCAGATCTAGCCTGCTCTATCCAGATCTAGCCTGATCTAGCCTGATCTAGCCTCTACCAGGCTAACAAATCACAAGACAAACAGTCACAGAGGTGAAGCTGTTTTTCATAGCAGAACACAACCCAGGTTTATTAAGATAGGATTATTTAGTGAGGGTTAGAGACCAAGGTTGTGTTCAGCAGGTACTGAACCTCCGGGAAAGTTTTTGAAACCAACAAAGGAAAGTGTGTGTTCTTAGTGGACAAGTTCAGGTGGTAATACCTCCATTTCAAAATGTTTTCTCCCGTTTGGGTCTACTGAACATGCCCCAGGTCAGCAATGTCTAAGTTAAGTAGAAATTATGTAGTGACGTAACAGTTCTATAAAAATCTCTAAAGCACTTTAGATCCAGACTTTGTTTGTCATACTGTCAGTCTCAGTCTCTCGTCAGACTGTCTCAGTATGATACCGAGTTCCCTTTGGGCCAGAACTAATGCAAGCTCACCCCAGCTACCTGTGTCACAGTTGATCAGTGATGTATCTACCAGGGAGACCATAGATCTTACACTACTGAGGATGATTTAAGCACCTCTGAATATAGCACTATTCCATTGAGATCAGTTTAATAATCTGTGATTCTTAATGACATGTTTCTATGAGGGGTGATCCAAGCAAGCAAGAGACAAACAAAGGGTGAATTTATACCGGGTGAAACCTGGGTCAGTGATAAGTGAGTCTTGAATTTACTTTGATCTGTGCACGTAGATAAGAGCCAGGATCCATTCACTTTTACTGTGTTTTGGTCCCCAATGCTAATGTTAGCTTGTGAATAGTGGGTGTGGCCATAGATGCAAACCCAGAGAGGGGATAGCTAATCCCGGCCAAGGGACTAGTTTTAAGGAAGTCTGTATTTTCTGAAGAAAAAATAAATCACAGGGATGAACAAAAATGAGTAGCTAAGAGAATGGTACAAGATGTCGCTGTGAGCACTCGTAATGAGCTTTTAGAAAGCAGAAATGGTGATATTCAAGCAGCGTTGCCTCCTGCCATAGGCTATATCTGAAGTTTATAACCCAGCCCCTGGTGGAGATAAAACAACTGGCTTTAGTGGTGATGTGATGTGACTGAACGACACCACTACCACCTAGTGAACAGCAGATGGAAGCCATTTTAGCTCAGTAGGGGAGAAATGGGATAATGTTAGATAATGGCTGATTCTAGTTGGGTAATGTGACACTTTATTTTAAGCAGATCCTGTTAATAAGAGATGGCGTCGGTCATAATGTGTTTGAGTGTTAGCTTCAGCTAGCTAGCTAACGTCTGTCTGGGGCTTCTCCATGTAACACCATTACTCTCAGTCTTAACAGTGTGTAACACCACCCTGGCAGGGGATTTTTCACCTCCTTCTCAAGTAACTATAGCAGGCTGATTGTCTCCTCTCATCCCACACACATGCACACACACCTCTTAATCACCTTGGTGTTAATTACCCGCCTGATGCCCTTGGGGAGACGACCCAGGGCCCTGTGTTAATGAGAGAGGGATCGATAGCAGCGGAGGAGAGGAGATCCGTTCTGCCTTACCTCCATCTTCCCTACACTCCTTCCTTCTCATTGCCTGTTCTCCCTGCCTGCTCTCTTTCACTCACTCTCTACCTCGCTCTCTCTCTCTCTCTCTCTCTCTCTCTCACACACACACACTCTTCATTTCTCTCTCTCTATGGGAATGATGTGGTCTGGTCCAAACCTTATTAGGAAAAGGAGTCATGTCATTCCAGCCCAACCAGATCTAATAACCACACTTCATTTCTTAATGTAGTAGAGGTATTAATATCAGTGTACCCCAGCCAGAAACAACCCCTAGCCACTTGTAGAGATCAGAAAGGATATGAGAGGTGTATGCAATATGGTCAAACTCCATCCAAGCATATTAGAGTGAAAGGTTTAGCTACTTCCATATTGCATGATGTCAAATCCTTTCACATCTACATGAGGTGCCTAGGCAGTAGTGGTTATGGGCCTAGGGGCTGTTTCTAGACCAAGGCGTTATTCATAGTGTCTCAGAATATGAATACTAATCGAGGATCAGTTTATCGTTTCAGATCCTAATGAATAAAACAGAGGGACTCATTATGAATACAGTCTTTTCCCAGAGCACTCTCCGTGGTCCTGAAAGCCCACACTGTCCACATTATGTACAGAGATGTAGCTACTGTTTGAAGATCATCATCTCGTTTGATTGTTTGCAGCTGCCATCATCTAGATAATAACCCTTGGTAGAACAGCTTGTTGAAAAACAGATAAAAATGCTTGTTCATTTTCTGTTCAGTTTCTCCCACAGAACATGTAAACAGTGCCTCTAATCCTAGCCATAATCATTCAATCAGCCCCTCTGTTTGTCTGCACTCATCATACATAGGAGCTATATGTGTGTGTGTGTGTCTGTCTGGGTGTGTGTGTGTGTCTGTCTGTCTGTCTGTCTGGGTGTGTGTGTGTGTGTGTGTGTGTCTGTCTGTCTGTCTGGGTGTGTGTGTGTCTGTCTGTCTGGGTGTGTATGTGTGTGTATGTGTGTATGTGTGTGTGTGTGTGTATGTCTGGGTGTGTGTGTGTGTGTGTGTCTGTCTGTCTGTCTGGGTGTGTATGTGTGTGTGTGTGTGTGTCTGTCTGTCTGTCTGGGTGTGTATGTGTGTGTGTGTGTGTGTGTCTGTCTGTCTGTCTGTCTGTCTGTCTGTGTATGTGTGTCTGTCTGTCTGTCTGTCTGTCTGTCTGTCTGTCTGTCTGTCTGTCTGTCTGTCTGTCTGTCTGTCTGTCTGTCTGTCTGTCTGTCTGTCTGTCTGTCTGTGTGTGTGTGTGTGTCTGTGTGTGTGTGTCTGTGTGTGTGTGTCTGTCTGGGTGTGTATGTGTGTGTGTGTTTGTACCTGTGGTAGGGCTTGGACCACCGTATCCAGCAGAGCTCTCATTCCTTTAGCCATCTTCAGCAGCTTCAGAACTGGGATGGAGAGAATAGATGGAGAGAGAGAGAGAGAGAGAGAGAGAGAGGCAGAAAGACAGAAACAGAGAAAAAGGTTATGATGAGGGCTGGGGAGAGGAGAAGTGGCGGGGGAGATTATAAATGCTGGGCATTTAGGGAATTCCCTCTGGTTCAATTCTGGACTAAACGGGAATCATCCAGCCTCCGAAAGGTCACAGCTAAATTTATACCCAGCACACACACTCTCACAGACGCGGCCATACACACACACACTCTCACAGACACTGTCATACACACACACACTCTCGCTCTCTCATGGCCCTCTCACTGTACCAACCATTAGTCATGAGCTGTAGCTTTGGTAGGATGAATGATGAAGCATTGATCCTCTGCTGTACACTGGGTCTGAACACTGGGTCTATACACTGGGTCTGAACACTGGGTCTGTACACTGGGTCTGAACACTGGGTCTGAACACTGGGTCTGAACACTGGGTCTATACACTGGGTCTGCACACTGGGTCTGCACACTGGGTCTGAACACTGGGTCTGAACACTGGGTCTGAACACTGGGTCTGCACACTGGGTCTGCACACTGGGTCTGAACACTGGGTCTGTACACTGGGTCTATACACTGGGTCTGCACACTGGGTCTGCACACTGGGTCTGCACAATGGGTCTGTACACTGGGTCTGCACAATGGGTCTGTACACTGGGTCTATACACTGGGTCTGAACACTGGGTCTGAACACTGGGTCTGCACACTGGGTCTATACACTGGGTCTGCACACTGGGTCTGCACACTGGGTCTGTACACTGGGTCTGCACACTGGGTCTGTACACTGGGTCTGTACACTGGGTCTGCACACTGGGTCTGCACACTGGGTCTGCACACTGGGTCTGCACACTGGGTGTGTGCATGCTATCCATAGATTCCAGAGGGGGGTGAGTAGGAAAGGTATTGTACTGTGTGTGTATGTGTCTGTGTGTCTGTGTGTGTGTGTGTGTTCCAGAGTGCGACTAAACACTCACATGCACCTCTCTCCCTCCTTCTCCCTCCTCTCCCTCCCTCCCTCCCTCCCTCCCTCCTCTTTCTCCCTCCCCCCTCCCTCCCCCCTCCCTCCCTCCCTCCCCTCCTTCCCCCCCTCCCTCCCTCCCCCCCTCCCTCCTTCCTTCCCCCCCCCCCTCCCCTCCCTCCCTCGTTACCTCGTGCGATCCTCAACACCCTCATGATGCGTATGATGGTAGGGTTGATGGGGAGAGAAGCGCTGTAGTCAATCTCCTCCAGAGTGATGCCCATCACTGACAGCAACACGATGGCCAGATCCAACTGGTTCCACCTACACACAGAGTCAGAGAGCAAAGGGTCGTCACACTGGAGGACATGTTCCATCAGGGTCATTAATGTACTGTACAGGTACAGGCATGTGTGTGTGTGGTGTGTGTGTACTGTGTGTGTGTGCCCAGTAACCCAGTCTGTTTCCACCTGCCTGCATCTCCAATATGTCCCAGTTTAAGACACACTGAGAAAACTCTGATCCCTAAATCTGAGTGTGCAGAGAGACTGTCCTGCCAGATGTCACTGATGTCATAGAAAAGAGACAAGGTGCTGCCCAATCACACATCTCTCTCTCTCTGTCCCCTGTACTTCCCTTTTCTCTCTCTCTCTCTCTCTCTCTCTCTCTCTCTCTCTCTCTCCATCCTTTACCTCTTTCTCATTTATTTGATCTCCTCTCTCTCTTCCAACCCCCCCTTTTCTCTTCTATCCCCCCTCCCCTCCCACCCCCCCTCTTTCTCTGCTTCCATCATAGAAAATGGGTCAGTACCATTAAAGCAGCAGGTAAATGTTTGTGTTTTGTTCGCATCAACATCTTCATCGTGTATGTGTTGTCAACAGCAGCAGCAGTTCAGCACCAACCATTCAGTACTGAGTCAATTAAATGAATAGATATCCAACATCAGCCACAATCTATCTGCTTCATCACTAAGCCATTATGTTGAATGGGAAAACAATTAGAGAAAGAGAATGAGTAGGAATGGCTCTAGTGATGCTCCATGTATCTGTGAGTGGGTTGATCAGGGTCCTGTTAACAGTAATGTGGGTGTAATTGAATTAATAACAGTTATAATAGAATGGGAGAAATCACTGCTCCACCATATTGCTCACAGTGTGGGTGAGATATTGGACTGTATGGAGGCAGAGCGATTCTTCTGTGATTTCTGTTTCCTGATTGAGACCATGGGCCAGGGATGGGTCAGAGATGGGTCAGAGATGAGGATAAAGGAGTGTACTAACTATAGTTATTCTGCATCTGATGAAATGGACAATGATACATCTACACACAATGCAAGTATAGCAGATTAGCGTCATGAATATTGTTCTGGAGGCAGCTCTGCAGAGTGGTCACTAGCTTGCACAGCCTTTAAACCTAAACTTAAACCTAACCCTAACCTTTAAACCTAACCTAAACCCTAACCTTAACCCTAACCTTTAACCCCAACCTAAACCCTAACCTTAACCCTAACCTTTAACCCTAACCTTTAAACCTAACCTAAACCCTAACCTTAACCCTAACCTTTAACCCTAACCTTTAACCCTAACCTGTAAACCTAACCTTAACCCTAAGCTGTCAACCTAACTTTAACCCTAACTTTAACTACCTACAGTACAGCAAACACTATGAATCATACAGTGAGACAACACACACAGTGTCCCCAGTGCAGCGTATTTAATTCAGTCACCTTTACTAGTACCATTTAGTATAGAGAGAGCATCCTGGTTATATTACAGCTATGGCATTACTACTGTGAATCACACTGAGTGAGACAACACACACAGTGTCTCCAGTGTAGCAGTGTGGATAGTGTTTATTCAGTAGCTCAGCAGTATCTGTATTTGACTATACAGAGAGTATCCCAGCTATAGTTCAGCTATAGTAAAGCTATGACGCTACCAGGAAGTACCATTGAAGTCAGAATAACTATTTTCTAATGGAGTTGTGGTTAAGAAGGGCAACTATGAATCATATACTCTGTATGAATCATACACACTGAGATGACTGACATGCGCAAACACACACACAGTGCAGCAGTGAATACAGTGTTTATTCAGTAAGTCAGTGTGGCCCTGTAACTACCTGTCTTTAAAGAAGCGTCGGAAGCCAAAGGCGGTGAGCTTCAGGAGGGTCTCCAGTACAAAGGTGGATGTGAAGAAATAGTTACAGTACTTCAACACTAGATCCAGAGACTGAGAGATAGAGAGAGAAGGAGGTGGGAGGGAGAGAAGGAGGTGGTGGGAGGGAGGGAGGGGGAGAGAGAAAAGGAGGTGGTGAGAGGGAGGGGGAGAGAGAGAAGGAGGTGGTGGGAGGGAGGAGAGAGAGAGAGAGAGAGAGGAGGTGAGAGAAGGAGGTGGTGAGAGGGAGGAGAGAGAGAGAGGTGGGAGGGAGGGGGAGAGAGAGGTGGGAGGGAGGGAGGGGGAGAGAGGAGGTGGGAGGGAGGGAGGGAGAGAGAGAAAGAAGGGCAGGGGAGAGAGAAAGAGGTTTGGGGAGGAGAAAGAGAAGGAGGTGGGAGGGAGGGAGGAGAAAGAGAGAGGAGGTGGGAGGGAGGGAGAGAGAGAAGGAGATGGTGGGAGGGAGGAGAGAGAGATAGAGAAGGAGGTGAGAGGGAGGGGGAGAGAAAGGAGGTGGGAGGGAGGGAGGGGGAAAGAGAGACGGAGGGGGAAAGAGAGACGGAGGGGGAGAGAGACGGAGGTGGGAGGAAGGGGGAGAGAGAAGGAGATGGTGGGAGGGAGGAGAGAGAGATAGAGAGAGGAGGTGAGAGGGAGGGGGAGAGAGAGAGAGAGAGAGAGAGAGAGAGAGAGAGGAGGTGGGGTGGAGGGGGAGAGAGAGGAGGTGGGAGGGAGGGAGGGAGGGGGGGAAAAAGACAAGGAGGTGGGAGGGAGGGGAGAGAGAGAATGAGGTGGGAGGGAGGGAGGGAGAGAGAGAAAGAAGGGCAGGGGAGAGAGAAAGAGGTTTGGGGAGGAGAAAGAGAAGGAGGTGGGAGGGAGGAGAAAGAGAGAGGAGGTGCGAGGGAGGGAGAGAGAAGGAGGTGGGAGGGAGGGGGAGAGAGAAGGAGATGGTGGGAGGGAGGAGAGAGAGATAGAGAAGGAGGTGAGAGGGAGGGGGAGAGGGAGGTGGGAGGGAGGGAGGGGGAGAGAGAGACGGAGGGGGAGAGAGACGGAGGTGGGAGGAAGGGGGAGAGAAGGAGGTGGGAGGGAGGAGAGAGAGAAGGAGGTGGGAGGGAGGAGAGAGAGAAGGAGGTGGGAGGGAGGAGAGAGAAGGAGGTGGGAGGGAGGGGGAGAGAGAGACGGAGGGGGAGAGAGAGACGGAGGTGGGAGGAAGGGGGAGAGAGAAGGAGATGGTGGGAGGGAGGAGAGAGAGATAGAGAGAGGTGAGAGGGAGGGGGAGAGAGAGGAGGTGGGAGGGAGGGAGGGGGGAGGGGGGAGAGAGGGAGGGGGGAGAGAGAGGAGGTGGGAGGGAGGGAGGGAGGGAGGGAGGGGAGAGGGGGAGAGAGGGAGGGGGAGAGAGAGGAGGTGGGAGGGAGGGAGGGGAGAGAGAGAGAGAGAGAGAGAGAGAGAGAGAGAGAGGAGAGAGAGAGAGAGAGAGAGGAGAGAGAGAGAGAGAGAGAGAGAGAGAGAGAGGAGGTGGGGTGGAGGGGGAGAGAGAGGAGGTGGGAGGGAGGGAGGGAGGGAGGGGGGAGATAGACAAGGAGGTGGGAGGGAGGGGAGAGAGAGAAGGAGGTGGGAGGGAAGGGGAGAGAGAGAGAAGGAGTCACATATGGTACTGTGTACTGTTGTTGTTTGTATGTTAAACTCAAATATGCCACACCCACACACACACACACCGCTCCCTCCAGTCTTACTCGTGGCTGGCTGTAGTGTTCCAGTGACATGGTGATGACGTTGATACATATGATGAAGGTGATGAAGAGGTCCAGGTAGTAGGTGGTACACAGAGTGTGGATCCACAGGCGGAGGGGGCTGTAGCTGGCATAGTAGGGGATCTTCTGGGCATCTGGCAAGGGGAGTCAAACACAGGTAATACTTTATACACAGTAATATTGTACACTATTCAAAAGCATTCCTGTGATGTCCTCCTGGAAAGAGTAATACTCATGAACAATTCACACAATCATTGATGATCTATCTCTGTCTGTTCTTCTCTCCCCATCCCTCTCTCTCTCCCTCTCACCCTCCCTTTCTCTCTCTCACCCTTTCTCCCTCTCACCCTCTCTCTCACCTCCCTCCCTTGCTCGCTCTCACCCTCTCTCTCCCTTTCACCCTCTCACCCTCTCATCCTCCCTTTCTCCCTCTCACACCCTCCCTCCCTCTCACCCTCTCTCCCCTCCCTTTCTTCCTCTCATCCTCCCTCCCTCTTACACCCTCCCTCCCTTTCACCCTCTCCCTCCATCCCTTTCTCCCTCACACTATCTCTTCTTCCCGTCTCTCTCTTACCCCTCCTCTTCTTCTCCATGCGTCTCCGTCGTTTATCCTCTCTCCTTTTAGCCTCTTCCACTTCCTGGTTCTGACGGCACTTGTGGAAGTTCTCCACCACCACGCCCACAAACATGTTGAGAACGAAGAAACTGACGATGAGGAGGAAGGAGATGAAGTAGAGGAGCATCCATGGACTGTTGTTGATCACTGGCTAGAGGAGAGAGAGGGAGAGAGAGAGGGAGGGAAGGATGGAGAGAGGGGGGATGGAGAGGGAGGGAGGCAGGGAGGGGAGAGGGGGAGGAGAGAGGGAGGGAGAGATGGGGAGAGGGAGGGAGAGAGAAGGAGTGGTGCATGTGAGTGTTTAGTCAAAGGAGGAGAGGGAGAGGAGGGGTTGAGTATGCTCTGATAGATCAGTCAGCCAACACAACTAAAAAAATAATACATCTATAGAAATATAATGGATAGACTTGATGATCACTATTAGACTAGTTACCTGTTGGTCCACCCCTACAGCATCCAGGCCATGGTACATGATGTTGACCCAGCCGTCCTTCGAAGCCAGCACAAACAGTGACATCAGAGCCTGCGGTACAGAACGCACACACATATACACACACACACACAGAACACACCCACACACATTCAGAAATGCAGACATACACAGACAGACAGAACACACATGAAAGACATGAAATATAAACATACATATAAAGACAAAATCACACAGACAAAACATCAGTTCAATATTTCATACAGGTCCATTCACCATGTCCATCAGGTCAGTATTTCATACAGGTCCATTCACCATGTCCATCAGTTCAGTATTTCATACAGGTCCATTCACCATGTCCATCAGTTCAGTATTTCATACAGATCCATTCACCATGTCCATCAGGTCAGTATTTCATACAGGTCCATTCACCATGTCCATCAGGTCAGTATTTCATACAGGTCCATTCACCATGTCCATCAGTTCAGTATTTCATACAGGTCCATTCACCATGTCCATCAGTTCAGTATTTCATACAGGTCCATTCACCATGTCCATCAGTTCAGTATTTCATACAGATCCATTCACCATGTCCATTAGTTCAGTATTTCATACAGGTCCATTCACCATGTCCATCAGTTCAGTATTTCATACAGGTCCATTCACCATGTCCATCAGGTCAGTATTTCATACAGGTCCATTCACCATGTCCATCAGTTCAGTATTTCATACAGGTCCATTCACCATGTCCATCAGTTCAGTATTTCATACTGGTCCATTCACCATGTCCATCAGTTTGACACCTCATCTGAAATTGATACTGGGAGAAATCCTCACCTGTCCCAGGTTGTCAAAGTTGTACTTGTGATGGACCCATTTGTAGTTGGCCTGCAGACAGTCAGACTTGTTGGTGATGTTCTTGACGTCGGGGCCAAAGCAGTAGAAGAACTTCCCTTTGAACAGCTGTCAGGGAACAATGGGAACAATGGACAGAGCCACTTCAGATGTCTTGTTGTTAGCATAGAAGTGGTTTCTTTCATATGTCATTATCAAAGGACAGACACACTTGATGGGAATAATATGGAGGTGGTCATTACATAGATGGTCAAGAGTGATGTAGGGAATTGAGAGAGAGGAAGTGGAAGACAGGTGGCAAAGATTGATAAAGAAATAGAAGGGACAGAGACAGAGGGACAGACAAAACAGTGGGAGGAAGGTGAGGAAACAGAGATACAGAAAGACAGGGTATATGTTGGAGGATAAAGACAGGGTAGATGTTGGAGGATAAAGAGGGTATATGTTGGAGGAGAAAGACAAGGTGTATGTTGGAGGAGAAAGAGGGTATATGTTGGAGGGGAAAGACAGGGTATATGTTGGAGGAGAAAGACAGGGTATATGTTGGATGAGAAAGACATGGTATATGTTGGATGAGAAAGAGGGTATATGTTGGATGAGAAAGACAGGGTATATGTTGGATGAGAAAGACATGGTATATGTTGGAGGATAAAGACATGGTATATGTTGGAGGAGAAAGAGGGTATATGTTGGATGAGAAAGACATGGTATATGTTGGAGGATAAAGAGGGTATATGTTGGATGAGAAAGACAGGGTATATGTTGGAGGAGAAAGACATGGTATATGTTGGAGGAGAAAGACATGGTATATGTTGGAGGAGAAAGAGGGTATATGTTGGAGGAGAAAGACAGGGTATATGTTGGAGGAGAAAGACAGGGTATATGTTGGAGGAGAAAGACATGGTATATGTTGGAGGAGAAAGAGGGTATATGTTGGAGGAGAAAGACAGGGTATATGTTGGAGGAGAAAGAGGGTATATGTTGGAGGAGAAAGACAGGGTATATGTTGGAGGAGAAAGACAGGGTATATGTTGGAGGAGAAAGACATGGTATATGTTGGAGGAGAAAGAGGGTATATGTTGGAGGAGAAAGAGGGTATATGTTGGAGGAGAAAGAGGGTATATGTTGGAGGAGAAAGACAGGGTATATGTTGGAGGAGAAAGACAAGGTATATGTTGGAGGAGAATGAGGGTATATGTTGGAGGAGAAAGAGGGTATATGTTGGAGGAGAAAGACAGGGTATATGTTGGAGGAGAAAGACAGGGTATATGTTGGAGGAGAAAGACAGGGTATATGTTGGAGGAGAAAGACAGGGTATATGTTGGAGGAGAAAGACAGGGTATATGTTGGAGGATAAAGAGGGTATATGTTGGAGGAGAAAGAGGGTATATGTTGGAGGAGAAAGAGGGTATATGTTGGAGGAGAAAGACAGGGTATATGTTGGAGGAGAAAGACAGGGTATATGTTGGAGGAGAAAGACAGGGTATATGTTGGAGGATAAAGAGGGTATATGTTGGAGGAGAAAGACAAGGTGTATGTTGGAGGAGAAAGAGGGTATATGTTGGAGGAGAAAGACAAGGTGTATGTTGGAGGAGAAAGACAAGGTGTATGTTGGAGGAGAAAGACAAGATATATGTTGGAGGAGAAAGAGGGTATATGTTGGAGGAGAAAGAGGGTATATGTTGGAGGAGAAAGACAAGGTATATGTTGGAGGATAAAGAGGGTATATGTTGGAGGAGAAAGACAGGGAAAGTGAAATATTGATAAAATGAAGGAATAAGGAAAACAGAGCAAGAAAGATGAGAGACAAGTACTCCAATGATAACAGCTCTTACCTGCACCCCCAGGATACCAAATATGATGAAGAAAGCACAGCAGATAAGGACAATATTTCCTATAGGTTTCAGAGACGTTATTAGAGTCTCCACTACCAGCTTCAGACCTGGGGCTCGACTGATCACCCTGTAGAAAGAGAAACAGAGAGGGAGCGGGAGAGGAATAGGGTGAGAGAGATGAAGGGAGAGAGAGAAGGAGGGATGGAGAGAGAGAGAGAGAGATGGAGGGAGAGAGATTGAGATAGGGAAAAAGAGGGAGGGAGAGAGATGGAGGGTTAGAGAGAGGGAGTGATGGAGAGAGAGGGAGAGGTAGAGAGAGAGAGGGAGAGCACGAGAGAGAGATGGAGGATTAGAGAGAGGGAGAGCACGAGAGAGAGATAGAGAGAGAGAGAGAGAGAGAGAGAGAGAGAGAGAGAGAGAGAGAGAGAGAGAAAGAGCGGTAGAAAGAAAGGGATGGAGAGTTAATAAGAGGAGTGCTTACCAAAATATAGTATTTGCAGCTGACTCAGAGAGGGTGTATACAAATCTATATTTCAAAGGTGTCATTTTTCTGGTCTTTCAGGTATAAGGGAAAGTGAACTCCAGAAAGAGTAGCCACTGCATGAGGAACAGCTAATGGGGATCCTAACAAACTAAACTGACCCCAAATCACCAAAGAAACAATACTGCACAACTAGTCTGTTTTCACCACTATGGGACAAGGACATTATGTGAACCTCCCTGTAGTATGTCCTCCCTACCTGAGGGGGTGCAGTGTGTCTGTAGTATGTCCTACCTACCTGAGGGGGTGCAGTGTGTCTGTAGTATGTCCTCCCTACCTGAGGGGGTGCAGTGTGTCTGTAGTATGTCCTCCCTACCTGAGGGGGTGCAGTGTGTCTGTAGTATGTCCTCCCTACCTGAGGGGGGTGAAGTGTGTCTGTAGTATGTCCTCCCTACCTGAGGGGGTGCAGTGTGTCTGTAGTATGTCCTCCCTACCTGAGGGGGTGCAGTGTGTCTGTAGTATGTCCTCCCGACCTGAGGGGGTGCAGTGTGTCTGTAGTATGTCCTCCCTACCTGAGGGGGTGCAGTGTGTCTGTAGTATGTCCTCCCGACCTGAGGGGGTAGAGTGTGTCTGTAGTATGTCCCCCCTACCTGAGGGGGTGCAGTGTGGCTGTAGTATGTCCTACCTACCTGAGGGGGCGCAGTGTGTCTGTAGTATGTCCTCCCTACCTGAGGGGGTGCAGTGTGTCTGTAGTATGTCCTCCCTACCTGAGGGGGCGCAGTGTGTCTGTAGTATGTCCTACCTACCTGAGGGGGCGCAGTGTGTCTGTAGTATGTCCTCCCTACCTGAGGGGGTGCAGTGTGTCTGTAGTATGTCCTCCCTACCTGAGGGGGCGCAGTGTGTCTGTAGTATGTCCTCCCTACCTGAGGGGGTGCAGTGTGTCTGTAGTATATCCCCCCTACCTGAGGGGGTGCAGTGTGTCAGTAGTATGTCCCCCCTACCTGAGGGGGTGCAGTGTGTCTGTAGTATGTCCCCCCTATCTGAGGGGGTGCAGTGTGTCTGTAGTATGTCCTCCCTACCTGAGGGGGCGCAGTGTGCGGAGCAATCGGAGAACCCTCAATACCCCCAGGATCTTAGCCCCACCCGCCATTGACACCACAATGTCAATCAACGACACAAAGACCAGGAAGCCGTCCAACACGTTCCAGCTGCTTTTCAGATATGCCTGTTCCCCTATATACAGGCCCATAGACACCACCTATAGGGAGGGGGAGGGAGATAGAGAGGGGCAGGGACAGGGAGAGGGAGAGGGGCAGGGACAGGGACAGGGAGAGGGAGAGGGAGAGGGAGAGAGGTAGGTTATCACCAGGTACACCCAGTCACCTATATACAATCCCATAGTATATGAAGAATTGAAATGACCAGCATTACATTGAATAAAGTTGGTACAATTACAGAATTATTTTTGTTGCAAAAAAGAGCAAGAGTCCTGCATCATGTCAATGGGAGAGTTGTGCTAAAGTTCATGAGTTCCCCTTCACACATATCCCAGGTTAGGAGACTGGTCCCAGATTGACTAGAGGTCTCAGACACATTACATGGTGCATGAGAAATGGAGATAATGAGAGATACAGAGAAGAGAAACAGAGGGAGGTAGAGAGGGAGAAGGACAGAGAGAGAGAGAGAGGGAGACCGAGAGAGAGGTAGAGAGGGAGAGAGAGGAGGAGAGTGAAGGAGGGAGTCGTCAGCAGCTGCAGGTCACAGGAGTCTTTGTGTTGAAATCTATAGACACTAATGAGACGTGTGACAGAAAGTGACTCACACACACTATAGAACCGCCTGGAGGATAACTATACACACACACACACACACACACACACACACACACACACACACACACACACACACACACACACACACACACACACACACACACACACACCTGGATCATGAAATGGGCAACATCTCTGTGACACACACATCCACACCTGTTCATACACACACCTGCTCGTGCTAGCTAGAGCCCGCTGGCAGACACTGACATTAACTGTCACAGTCACACTGGCTGCTATTTATACACACACACCACACACACACTCACACTAGCACAAGGAACTATCCATCACACACAAACAAACAGAGTAAACATGGCATCTGACAGAGTTGTACAGTTCAAACTGCAGGTAGACACAGTAGGCTCTCTGACACAGAGTTGGACAGTTCAAACTGCAGGTAGACACAGTAGGCTCTCTGACACAGAGTTGTACAGTTCAAACTGCAGGTAGACACAGTAGGCTCTCTGACACAGAGTTGGACAGTTCAAACTGCAGGTAGACACAGTAGGCTCTCTGACACAGAGTTGGACAGTTCAAACTGCAGGTAGACACAGTAGGCTCTCTGACACAGAGTTGGACAGTTCAAACTGCAGGTAGACACAGAGTTGGACTAATGATGCAACACTGTGCCTTTGGGTTGTACAGAGTTGGTGGAACATCATCATCCAGGTCCCCATAACTTTCTTCTGTGATTCCTGCTACAAACCCACAACTATGTATCATGGATGCCAAGCAGTGGCATATTGGTATAGTTAGATTGAGTGGTACATTTTGGATGTGTGTGTGTGTACATTCAGGGGCAGTGGCTTCAGGAGATTGCAAGGCAGCAATGTGAATGAGTGATTACGAGGACATCGGATAAAAAAGGCCCATGATTTAAATATTTAAATTAAGCAACACAGTCAGAGCAGAAATCCAATGCATATTATTACCATGATTATTATTAGTATCATTATAGGCTCTGACTGACTGGCATTGAAGCCAAATTATCACTTAGCATGAGACTGACGAGAGTAGAAAAGACTGCTGCGTATATACGGTACTGTATGACCATAATGATCATCTAATATAATGATCCTACTGCCTAGCCCCAGACTGTACATTTAAACCTAATGACTGTACTGCCTATCCTCCTGAGAACCAGCAATTCATTTTGGTCCTCTCGAATGGACATTGGTTTTTGGGCCGTATCTCTAAGGCCATACATGTCACTGTGTTAGGTCCTGTTGTACCTTTAGGAGGACATTCTGGGCTTTTCAATGACATCACGTGTGGGAGTGTCACTTTGATACTGTTTTATTTCTGGTTCCTCAAAATGGCTACCATCACAATTAGCACATTTTATGGTAAGTGTGTGTTATTGTGTAATTAGCGTTTTTGTGAGTTTGATATTCAAGTTGTTTCTAATAGGTAAATATCTCAGGAATAGTTTAGTGAGTTTTCAGAGCAGTGTAATATTTTTTTCACATTAAATAAGAGGTTGTTAATACATGTATCCTGCAGTGGACATCAGGATGTGACAACTAGGTTTTTAACCTACTGTCCCCATTTACATACAATAAAAAAATAAATACAAAATATGTGACATGTTTCAGGAAACTGAGTGTCACTACTTCATCGGAGAGGCATTTGAACGTAAACATTTATATTTGATCAAAATGTTTTTTTGGGGGGCAGAAATACCTTCGGGAATATGTGAAATATCATGTGCCTTAATAACAAACTTGTATTCCATCCATAAATACAAATAAAATAGTTAAATTATGAGCCTAGTTGGTTTAGCCACGGAAAAAGTCGGCAACCTTTTCACTAGCCATGATTGGCTGAGACAATGGATGGGCTGGACATGCTGGGGGATGAGTTTGGATTGGTCTGCCATGTAGCATGTTTCTGTCTATAACGTGAGTATGTGTTGATAGTCCTTTCTACCGGACCGTTTTTGAAAGATATAATGTTAGCCATCGAGAATGACAAAAGTTTTGCTACTTTCTCAACAACATTGATCCCCTGAATTTAGCAGGCGCTATCGACAGATCAGTTGGAAAAAGTGATGGGCTACATTCTGCACACACCACGGTCTGTGTGAACTGGAGCGACTTGACAACGCTGGCCAAACAAGATGTAGCTACAAACAAAACAGAGTCAAATGGTTCCAGTCTGCCGTGAAGTGTTCATCCATGTATACGGGTAAGGGTCTAGCTACATTTTCAGATATTCTAAGTTTCTAATTTAGTCAGAAAGTCCTATTCATTGCAAACTAAAGCATATTGTTAGCTAGCTTGCGAACGTTACGTGTATGATCTGTGTAGTAATATTATTTGAATCAGAAATCCATTTGCATTACTAGTTATAGCAAGAGTGATCCCCTGATGTGTAAAAGTGACAGGCACTCAGTACGTGTACACTATATCCTACTATCTAACCCTAGGTATAAACTGAGGTCAAAATAACTCATGACATATATACTGACAAGAGCCCAGTGTGTACAGTACAGTGTATTAGGGTGATTGTTACATCTAAGCCTATAGCTATGGCCTGGGGAAACAGAGACAGAGACTAATGATTATACTCCATACTGCCTATACTGACAAGAGCCCAGTGCATCTGAATACATTGTATCTAAGTCTATAACCATGGCCTGGGGAGAGACACGTGATTATACAGCCTATACTGACAGAAGCCCAGAGTGTGTATACTGTAGAGTGGCAGGTAGACTAGTGGTAAGAGCATTAGGCCAGTAACTGAAAGGTCGCTGGTTTGGATATCCAACCCGACAAGATGAAAAATCATTTGATGTACCCTTGAGGAAGACACTTAACCCCAATTTTCTCCAGGGGAGCCGTACTACTGTGGCTGACCCTGTAGAACAACACATTTCACTGCACTTTTATTACAGGCAATCTAGAGTAAGCCTATATCAGAACCCTCCGCAGAGAACAGAATGGAGGAATAGAGGGAGAGGGGAGGAGAGAGAGTGTTGAAAAGAATGAGAGAGAGAGAGAGAGAGGAAGCGAGAAAGCGAGACGGGGTGAAAGAGATTGACGGCAACTGAAAGATTGACGGCGAATTAATGTCATTGATTAATTGCTTGTCTTGAGTGCAATGGAGAGACTTCCAGGGAGAAAAGAGGGAGAGATTGAGGGAGGGAGGGAGGGATACATTTGGTTTGGCACCATTGATAGCCCATCCAACTGCCTCATCCCCATACTGTTATTATTTTTGCTCCTTTGCACGCCAGTATCTCTACTTGCACATTCATCTTCTGCACATCTATCACTCCAGTGTTTAATTGCTAAATTGTAATTATTTCGCCACTATGGCCTATTTATTGCCTTACCTCCCTTATCCTACCTCATTTGCACACACTGTATATAGACTTTTTTTTCTTATTGTGTTATTGACTGTATGTTTGTTTTACTCCATGTGTAACTCTGTTGTTGTTTGTGTCGCACTGCTTTGCTTAATCTTGGCCAGGTCGCAGTTGTAAATGAGAACTTGTTCTCAACTTGCTTACCTGGTTGAATAAAGGTGAAATAAATAAAAATAAATAAAGGTGAGCAACAAATACTGTATAAAATAATAGAAATACTGAGCTATATTCTGGGAATCTTTATAGAAAATGATATTATTTTATATTAATAGCTCAGAGAAAAACATTTAGCTTAACAAGTACTGTAATAAAAAAAATCTCAAAGATCGGCGTCAAAATGATTGGCACCACTGTTTTCAGTGCTTTGTGCACCCTCCCCTTGCGAGGATAACGGCACTTAGCCTTTTTCTAGACTGTTTTATGAGATTGGAGAACACATCGGGAGGGATCTATCTTAGACCATTCCTCCATACAGAATCTTCTTTCCAGATCCTTGATATTCTACGGTCTGCGCTCATGGACTGCCCTCTATAATTCAAACCACAGGTTTGAGGTTCATGTCCGGAGACTGAGCTGGCCATTGCAAAATGTTGATTTTGTGGTCAGTTAACCATTTCATTGTGGATTTTGATGTGTGCTTGGGGTCATTATCTTTCTGGAAGATCCATTTACAGCCAAGTTTCAGCTTCCTGGCAGCGGCAAACAGATTTTTGGCAAAAATGTCCTAGTTGACCTTAACAAGGGCCCCAGGACCAGAGGAAGCAAAATAGCCCCATAACAGCAAAGATTCACCCCCATATTTTACAGAAGGTATGAGGTTATTTTCTGCATTTGAAGAGTTTATTTCCAAAACGCTATAAATCCACACATTTTTGACGTGTGTGTAAAATATTACTGTCCTCAGATTTTAAATTCATAGATTTTAGATGTGTATTACAACTGGTTGTGTTGAGAAACTCTATAGATCCATTGTTTAGCAGGAATGGGATGTTCTTATCCTGTATATTTAACATATAAATTCAACACATCATAAATCTAGCCTCATGCTACAGTGTTTGGTTAGAAATAGGCCTCATTCCAAATGTCACCCTATGTAGTGTACTACTTTTGACCAGGGCCCAGATCTCATATTACTGCATTGATTAATTTGATGCCACAAATGTATCATTTGTACAGTTATTTACTAGAAATGACATTTGTCACATTTGACTGTGTAAAACCTTGCAATGCTACTTTTTTCTCTGCGAGTGAGATGGATATCTCTAATTTTGCAACAAATGATGACTGTTTGTCTCTCTGAAATGAAAGCATATAGTGATAGGTTTCAAACAAATACATGTCTGTCATTTAACAACCCCATGCAATGATTAGATGGAGAAAAAAACACACCAATCTCTTTAGTAAGTTCTTAAAACAAAAAAATAATGAAATTACCAACATTTCTGAAAATGGAAATATAGCGTTTTAGAATGAAACTCATATGCATCCTTCTTTCGGGGCCAAACCCACCACCGGTGTGATAAAGCAACGTTTAGAAGCCAATCACCATATAAGTTCAAAGATGAAAAAGCCTGAAAGGAGGAGAGATGACTAGAAATGATTCGGTTGAACGTTTTATGTGTGGATTAATTGTCGTAGTAGAGGACCTTGTGCATTTCAGGTAAAATAGCAACTCAATGTTTATATCGCAGGACAAATTAGCTAGCAACAGCAAGCTAGCTAAATAGGACAAATTAGCTAGCAAGTGCAAGCTAACAAGCTAAATTGCCATAAATGTTTAATGCTTTTCGACCTGTCCCCAAATTAATGTCATTGGTTCAGAGTTTGTTTTGATATTTTAACCTGCGTGTCGTGATCGTGTTTGCTGTAGGGGGAGAAAATAAATGTATGCACGATGGCACATGCGCGCAGGCGGTTTGGGTTCCGTGTTATTCTAAAATGGGTTAAATTTTAGGGGGTACAATCTACATACAACACCCCGTAATGAAAAAGCAAAAACATTTTTTTTTTTACATTTTTGCAAATGTATTAAAAATAAAAAACAGAAATACCATATTTAAATAAGTATTCAGATCCTTTGATATGACACTCGAAATTGAGCTCAGGTGCATCATGTTTCCATTGATCATCCGTGAGATGTTTTTACAGCTTGATTGGAGTCCACTTGTGGTAAATTCAATTGATTGGACATGAATTGGAAAGGCACACACCTGTCTATATAAGGTCCCACAGTTGACAGTGCATGTCAGAGCAAAAACCAAGCCATAATTCTCTCAAAAATGACAATTGTCCGTAGAACTCCGAGACAGGATTGTGTCGAGGCACAGATCTGGGGAAGGGTACCAAAAAATGTCTGCAGCATTGAAGGTCCCCAAGAACACAGTGGCCTCCATTTTTAAATGGAATAAGTTTGGAACCACCAAGACTCTTCCTAGAGCTGGCCACCCTGCCAAACTGAGTAATCGGGGGAGAAGGGCCTTGATCAGGGAGGTGACCAAGAAACCGATGGTCACTCTGACAGAGCTCCAGAGTTCCTCTGTGGAGATGGGAGAACCTTCCAGAAGGACAACCATCTCTACAGCACTCCACCAATCAGGCCTTTATGGTAGAGTAGCCAGACGGAAACCACTCCTCAGTAAAATGCACATGACAGCCCGTTTGGAGTTTGCCAAAAGGCACCTAAAGGACTCAGACCATGAGAATCAAGATTCTGTGGTATGATGAAACCAAGATGAAACTCTTTGACCTGAATGCCAAGCGTCACATCTGGAGGAAACCTGGCACCATCCCTATGGTGAAGCATGGTGGGGGCAGCATCATGCTGAGGGGATGTTTTTCAGCGGCAGGGAAACTAGTCAGGATCGAGGTAAAGATGAATGGTCAAAGTACAGAGAGATTCTTGATGAAAACCTGCTCCAGAGCTCTCAGGACCTCAGACTGGTGTGAAGGTTCACACTGCGGTCTGAAAACTTATGGAAATGTGCTTTTTCAGATTTTAATTTACAATACATTTGCAAAAATGTCTTAATACCTGTCATTATGGGGTTTTGTGTGTAGATTGATGAGGGGAAAAAAACTATTTCATACATTTTAGAATATGCTGTAACGTTACCAAATGTGGAAAAAGTCAAGGGGTCTGAATACTTTCCAAATGCACTGTATACAGAGCAAAAAGGCAAACTCAGCTCCATCATTCATTGAATCAGATGACTCATTCGTCACAAAACCCACTGATATTGCCAATTACTTTAATTATTTTTTCACTGGTAGCAGGTAGCCTAGTGGTTAGAGCGTTGGGCCAGTAACTGAAAGGTTACTAGATCGAATCCCTGAGCTGACAAGGTAAAAATCTGTCGTTCTACTCCTGAACAAGGCAGTTAACCCACTGTTCCTAAGCTGTCATTGTAAATAAGAATTTGTTCTTAACTGACTTACCTATGCAAATAAATAACTAAAGGTTCAATAATAAAAAAATGAACTGGCAATATTAGGAAACTATGTCATGACATGCCAGCAACACTGACACTACACATCCAAGTATAACTGATCAAATTATGCAAGACATGCATTGCAATTTTGAATTCTGCAACACTTAATAACAAAGAGCTCAGAATGGGTGGCAAGGAATAAGTTAGTCCTAAATATTTCAAAACTAAACACATTGTACGTGGAACAAATCATTCACTAAACCCTAACCCTCAACTAAAGTTTGTAATAAATCATGTGGAAATTGAGCAAGTTGAGGTCAAAACATGTTGACACAACAGTAGCTAAGATGGGGAGAAGTCTGTCCATAATAAAGTACTGCTCTGCCTTCTTAACAACACTGTCAACAAGGCAGGTCCTACAGGCCCTAGTTTTGTCGTATCTGGACTACTGTTCAGTCGTGTGGTCAGGTGTCACAAAGAGAGTCTTAGGAAAATTACAATTGTTTCAGAACAGGGTAGCACGGCTGGCCCTTCAATGTACATGGAGAGCTAACATTAATAATATGCATGTAAATCTGTCATGGCTCAAAGCGGAGGAGAGATTGACTTCCTCACTACTTGTTTTTGTAACTACTAGCACACAGCTCAGACACCCATGTATACCTCGCAAGACATGCCATCAGAGGTCTCTTCACAGTCCCAAAGTCGAGAGCAGACGATGGGAGGTGCACAGTACTACATAGAGCCATCACTACATGGAACTCTATTCCACATCAGGTAACTGATGCAAGCAGTAGAATCAGATTTCAAAAACAGATAAAAATACACCTTATGGAACAGCAGGGACTGTGAAGAGACACACACACACACACACACATACACACACAGATTTTGTATTGTAGAGATGTGATAGTAGAGTAGTGGCCTGAGGGAACACACTTTATGTGTTGTGAAAAGTATTATGAAATGTAATGTCATGTAATATTTAAATTGTATATAACTGCCTTGATGTTGCTGGACCCCAGGAAGAGTAGCTGCTTCCCTGGCAACAGCAAATGGGGATCCTTAATAAATACAATAGAAATGCAGGTCAGTGCCGGTACCATACTCAATGTGCAGGGATTTTGGAGTGGTTGAGGTACAGTATGTATATATTTACGGATGATAAATGGATTTTACATGCCTGTTAGCTCATTTTTAGACCCCCGTGTAAAAGGAAGCCATGGCAGGACAACATGCAGTCCCTTAAACTAAGATTCATTTAAAAAACGTTAATGCAGATTAAATGTTGTTTGATCTATTTTTAAGAATTGTTAAGAATCCTCTGAGCAATTGTATTAGTATAAAATCATATAATTTCCCAAACTTTTTTAGCATACAATATACAGTAGATCTATATTTGTATTATTTATTTTATACAGTTTTTTTTGCTCATCTTTATCAAGGGTGCCAATAATTTGGGATGTGACTGTATATAGAGAGATGTATAGATAGAGAAAAGAAAAGACAGAAAGAGATAGAGACACTAAGAGAAAAGACAGAAAGAGACACTAAGAGAAAAGACAGAGAGATAGAGACACTAAGAGAAAAGACAGAGAGATAGAGACACTAAGAGAAAAGACAGAGATAGATAGAGACACTAAGAGAAAAG
The DNA here is from genome assembly GCF_901001165.1 of Salmo trutta. Classification (NCBI taxonomy): domain Eukaryota; kingdom Metazoa; phylum Chordata; class Actinopteri; order Salmoniformes; family Salmonidae; genus Salmo; species Salmo trutta. Next base: position 28,433,492 of record NC_042988.1, on the reverse strand, counting down.
ACAGAGATAGACACTAAGTGAAAAGACAGAGATAGACACTAAGTGAAAAGACAGAGATAGACACTAAGAGAAAAGACAGAGATAGACACTAAGTGAAAAGACAGAGATAGACACTAAGAGAAAAGACAGAGATAGACACTAAGAGAAAAGACAGAGATAGACACTAAGTGAAAAGACAGAGATAGACACTAAGAGAAAAGACAGAGATAGACACTAAGAGAAAAGACAGAGATAGACACTAAGAGAAAAGACAGAGATAGACACTAAGTGAAAAGACAGAGATAGACACTAAGAGAAAAGACAGAGATAGACACTAAGAGAAAAGACAGAGATAGACACTAAGAGAAAAGACAGAGATAGACACTAAGAGAAAAGACAGAGACAGACACTAAGAGAAAAGACAGAGATAGACACTAAGAGAAAAGACAGAGATAGACACTAAGAGAAAAGACAGAGACAGACACTAAGAGAAAAGACAGAGATAGACACTAAGAGAAAAGACAGAGATAGACACTAAGTGGAAAGACAGAGATAGACACTAAGAGAAAAGACAGAGATAGACACTAAGAGAAAAGACAGAGATAGACACTAAGAGAAAAGACAGAGATAGACACTAAGTGGAAAGACAGAGATAGACACTAAGTGGAAAGACATAAAGAGATACAGACACTAAATAGAGACACCATGAGAAAAGAAAGAAAGAGATTAAAGTAAGATTGAGAGATCATTAGAGCTAAGGCAGGAGGAGACTAGTAGGACACCAGGAAGCATCCACACACACACACACACACACACACACACACACACACACACACACACACACACACACACACACACGCACACACACACGCACACACACACACATGCTGCACACGCACACACACGCAGTCTTGTATGAATAACCTTGTGGGGACACACAATTCAGTCCCATTCAAAATCCTATTTGCCCTAACCCTTACCCTTACCTTAACATTAAATCTAACCTTAACCATAACCCTAAAACCAACCATAGCTCCTAACCCTGAATCCAATTCTAACCCTAATTCTAATTCTAACCGTAACCCTAAACCCCTAGAAATAGAATTTGACCGTGTGGGACTAAAATGTCCTGAGTTGGTCAAAGAAAAAATGGTTTACTATTCTTGTTCACAAGAATAGTCACACACACACATTAAGCGCAGCACTATACCTTGAGCGTCATCTCTGCTACAAAGATGGCTGTGAAGACGTAGTTGGAGATGGTTAGGAAGACTCTTTCCTATAGAGAGAGAGAGAGATGATGGAAATAGAAGATCATGACTTGACACCACTAATTATATTTCTATGGTTGAAACCTAGTGGTGAACTTTGATCCTTACCAGGCTGCCCTGCATGATCTTAGGTCTCTCCAGAGCCACGGTGATGCAGTTGGAGAAGATGAACGCTAGCACCACATAGTCAAACATCTTGTAGGCTATGATGGACTGGCATACCCGCCTGAACCTGAGAGAGAGAGGGAGGCAGGTGGGAGGGAGGGAGATAGTCGAGGGAGTGGGAGTGGTATTGGGAGACAGAAAGGAAGAGAAAGAGAGCAAGAGGGTAAAAGATAAACAATTTAAAAACGTGTTTTGTAACATCGCTACTGATTAAAACCCATTATTGTGCCTCATTGACAGAGAACTGGGGATTGCTCATCATTCAGTCAGAGAATAGCCCCATTCTCTCTGATTATTTCATTTCCTTTCAAAGCAATTCCCATTAACTGGTGTTTTAAAGGCACCATGCTCCATAGAGACACCAGAGAGTGAGAGAGACACCAGAGAGAGAGAGAGAGAGAAAGAGAGACACCAGAGAGAGAGAGAGAGACACCAGAGAGAGAGAGAGAGAGACCAGAGAGAGAGAGAGACACCAGAGAGAGAGAGAGAGAGACCAGAGAGACAGAGAGAGAGACCAGAGAGAGAGAGAGAGACACCAGAGAGAGAGAGAGAGAGAGACCAGAGAGAGAGAGAGAGACCAGAGAGAGAGAGACACCAGAGAGAGAGAGACACCAGAGAGAGAGAGACACCAGAGAGAGAGAGAGAGAGAGAGAGGAGAGAGACAGAGAAAAAGACAGAGAAAGAGACAGAGAGAGACAGAGAGATAGACACAGAGAGAGAGACACACACAGAGCGAGAGAGAGAAACAGAGAGTGAGAGACACACAGAGAGACAGAGAGAGCAACACAGAGAGAGCACCACAGGGAGATCAACACAGAGAGAAACAGAGAGAGACATAGAGATAACGATAGAAAGAGATTACAAAACACCTGTCATTAAATCTTACCAGCTCCTACTACACAGTGAGAAATACCAAATACACTACATGACCAAAAGTATGTGGAACCTGCTCGTTGAAATCATGGTGTTACGTTCTTGAAAATGATCGGACCAAGGCGCAGCGTGAGTATAGTTCCACATATGTATTTAAGTGAAACTAACAAAACAACAAAACTTACAAAGACCGTGAGGACGTAGTGCCCAAAACACACTAACAATCAATCAATATCCCACAAAACACAGGTGGGGAAATAACTACCTAAATATGATCCCCAATCAGAAGCAACGATAAACAGCTGCCTCTAATTGGGAACCATATTAGCACCAACCTAGAAATAAACATACTAGATCACCCCCTAGTCATGCCCTGATCTACTACACCATAGAGAACCAAGGGCTCTCTATGGTCAGGGCGTGACAGTACCCCCCCCCCCCCTCCCCCAAAGGTGCGGACTCCGGCTGCAAAACCTGAAACCAAATGGGGAGGGTAGGGGGGGTGATTAGTGTCGGTGGCGGCGCTGGTGCAGGTCGTAGCCTCCGCGCAGACCCCGGATCCGGCCATCGCGCCGGGCTGAACGCCGTGCCTGGACATCGGCACAAAGGAGGACTCCGGCCATGGAGCTGGGTTGGACGCCGTGCCTGGACTGGGCACCGGCGCAAAGGAGGGCTCCGGCCATGGAGCTGGGTTGGACGCCGTGCCTGGACTGGGCACCGGCGCAAAGGAGGGCTCCGGCCATGGAGCTGGGTTGGACGCCGTGCCTGGACGCCGTGCCTGGACTGGGCACCGGCGCAACGGAGGGCTCCGGCCATGGAGCTGGGTTGGACGCCATGCCTAGATTGGGCACCGGCGCAGAAGAAGGCTCCCGCCCTGGAGCTGGACTGGACGCCTTGCCTGGAACTCCGGACCATTGACCGTCGCTGGAGGTTCCAGACCGTTGACCGTCGCTGGAGGTTCCGCACCGTGGACCGTCGCTGGAGGTTCTGGACCGTGGACCGTCGCAGGAGGTTCCGGACCGTGGACCGTCGCAGGAGGTTCCGGAACGTGGACCGTTGCTGGAATTTCCCGGAAAGGGGACCGTCGCAGGAGGTTCCGGACTGTGAAACGTCGCCGGAGGTTCCAGACTGTGAAACGTCGCCAGAAGCCCTGGACTGTGAAACGTCGCCGGAAGCTCTGGACTGGGAACCGTCGCCGGAAGCTCTGGACTGGGAACTGTCGCCGGAAGCTCTGGACTGTGAATGCGCACTGGAGGCCTAGTGCGTGGAGCCGGTACAGGTGGCACCGGACTGGTGACACGCACTTCAGGGCGAGTGCGGGGTATAGGCACAGGACATACCGGACTGGGGACACGCACTTCAGGGCGAATGCGAGGAGCAGGCACAGGACGTACCAGACTGGGGACACGCACTTCAGGGCGAGTGCGAGTAGCAGGCACAGGACGTACCGGACTGGGGAGGCGCACTGGAGGCCTGATGCGTGGGGCCGGCACAGGTTGCACCGGACTGGTGACATGCTCTTCAGGGCGAGTGCGAGGAGCAGGCACAGGTTGTACCGGACTGGGGAGGCGCACTGGAGGCCAGATGCGTGGAGCCGACACAGGTTTCACCAGACTGCTAACCAGATCTTCTGGTCGAATGTTGAGCAGAACACACTTGCACAACATCTCTCTCATCTCTCTCTCTCCCAACTTCTCCATTGCCTCCCTGACAGTCTCTGGCTCTTCCCACAGCTCAGAAGCCAGCTCCATTTGCCCCCCCCAAAAAACATCTTGGGGTTTCTGTGGCTGTGGTCTGACTACACGCTCCTCCAGAGTTTGCCATTCAGGCTCTGACACTCTCCTCGGCTCGACCGGCCACCCCCGGCCACCCAAAAAATCTTGGGGTTGTCCTTGGGCTTTCTGTGGCCGCGAACCCTGGTGTCGTTGCTGTCCTCCATTATTACTTTCCGTCTGCCGCCAAGGAAGGGTTTCGCATCCACCCATCACTTCTTCCCATGTCCAAAACTCCTTTACCTGGTGAACACGCCGCTTGGTCTTGGTTTGGTGGGATATTCTGTCACGTTCTCGAAAATGATCGGACCAAGGCGCAGTGTGAGTATAGTTCCACATATTTATTTAAGTGAAACTAACAAAACAAAATAACAAAACTTACAAAGACCATGAGGACGTAGTGCCCAAACACACTAACAATCAATATCCCACAAAACAGAAGTGGGGAAATAACTACCTAAATATGATCCCCAATCAGAGGCAACGATAAACAGCTGCCTCTAATTGGGAACCATATTAGCACCAACCGAGAAATAAATATACTAGATCAAACCCTAAACACGCCCTGACCTACTACACTGGACTCTGGAGTGACACATGGGGACTAATATGGAATTGGCCCCCCCTTTGCTGTTATAACAGCCTCCACTCTTCTGGGAAGGCTGTCAACTAGATGTTAGAACATTGCTGCAGGGACTTGCTTCCATTCAGCCACAAGAGCAGTAGTGAGGTTGGGCACTGGTGTTGGGCGATTAGGTCTGACTTACAATCGGCGTTCCAATTCATCCCAAAGGTGTTAGATGTGGTTGAGGTCAGGGCTCTGTGCAGGCCAGTCAAGTTCTTCCACACCGATCTCAACAAACCATTTCTGTATGGACCTCAATTTGTGCAAGGGGGCATTGTCATGCTGAAACAGGAAATGGCCTTCCCAAAACTGTTGCCACAAAGTTGGAAACACAGAATCATCTAGAACCATGAAAAACAGCCCCAGAACATTGTTCCTCCTCCACCAAACTTTACAGCTGGCACTTTGCATTGGGGTAGGTAGCGTTCTCCTGGCATCTGCCAAACCCAGATTCGTCCGTTGGACTGCCAGATGGTGAAGCATGATTCATCACACCAGAGAACGTATTTCCACTGCTCCAGAGTCCAATGGCGGCGAGCTTTACACCACTCCAGCCAACGTTTATCCTTAGGCATGGTGATCTTAGGCTTGTGTGCGGCTGCTCAGCCATGGAAGCTCCCGACAAACAGTTATTGTGCTGATGTTGCTTCCAGAGGCAGTGTTGCAAATGAGGACAGACGATTTTACGCGCTTCAGCACTCGTTGGTCCCATTCTGTGAGCTTGTGTGGCCTACCACTTCGCGGCTGAGCCGTTGTTGCTCCTAGCTGTTTCCACGTCACAATAACAGCACTTAAAGTTAACCAGGGCAGCTCTAGCAGGGCAGAAATTTGATAAACTGACTTGTTGGAAAGGTGGCATCCTATGATAGCGCCACCATGAAATTCACTTAGCTATTCAGTAAGGCCATTATACTGCCAATGTTTGTCTATGGAGATTGCATGGCCGCGTGCTTGATTTTATACACCTGTCAGCTACAAGTGTGGCTGAAACAGCCCGAATTCACTAATTTGAAGAGGTGTCCACAGACGTTTGTATATACAGTGTACCTCCACCGCTAACAGAACACTGTTGCAATGCCTTCCAGCCTGAGCTCTATCTGTGAGCCCTTAGGTGGATTTATTGTTGACCAACAGATAGAGGATCACTATGGGAAGCATCCCTTTGCTACCTCAGGGACAGGGATCCATACACTAATGAGGCAGGTATTCTGATAAGGTGGTGCTTGGCAATTCTTCTCTTGAGGAGTGGGGATCCATAGGCTGTGCAGGCTTTCGTTCTAGCCTAGCACAAATGCATCGGATTCAATAACTTATGAACGGAACACCAAAGCCTTGAATGGCTGTATCAGGGGTGTTAGTGCTGAGCAGGAAATGAAATGAAAGAGTGAATGAGTGAAAACAGGGATTGACAGACAGACAGACCTGTTCTGAGGAGAGAAGAGGAAGACAGACCAGTCCTCTCTGGTCTCACACCACTCTGGCCTGTACACCTCCATCATCTTCTGGATACGGAAACACAGACTCTGGAGGAGGGACACAGCACACACACACAACGTCAGAATTCACACACAACGTCATAATACACACACAGTCAGAACACACACATGCACGTGTGAACGCAAGCAGGGAGGCAGGCACGCACGCACATACACACACACACACACACACACACACACACACACACACACACAGTTTGGTGAGTGAATTCAGTACACATACACACACTGGTTCCAGACAAAGAGAAACGGCTATACTGTATAATACAATAAGATTATTCCGATTATTCCACCTCCCAAGAGAAAAGATGAATCCTTTGTCTTAATTGTTTACAAGAGAGGACACTTTGCTTTATCAACACCTAGAAGCATAATATCCAGCATCCCCATTTGTCTGCTCTACTCAGTGACTGAATCTCAAATGGAACCCTAATCCCTATATAGTGCACTATATTCCCTGGTCAGAGTAGTCCACTACATAGGGAATAGGGTGTCATTTTGTGTAAATAGCATAATTAATTGGCCTGGTTCAGCCCTGTATGTATGGGATTGTTTACTGTTGAAACAATAGAATCCCAGGGGAGAGACATAACGGAGTATCTACTGGAGAATGTATTCCTGGATATTTATTTTATAAACTGCTATACACAGTGTGTTTATTCTACTATAAGCTGCATTGGGCTGCTGGTCATGAATAACACTGGTACAACAACAGTTCCTTCTCTCCTACCTACAGTATCTGTCTTTACCAAGACGTTAGGATATCACTGGTATAATAACAGTTCCTTCTCTCCTACCTACAGTATCTGTCTTTACCAAGACGTTAGGAAATCACTGGTACAACAACAGTTCCTTCTCTCCTACCTACAGTATCTGTCTTTACCAAGACGTTAGGATATCACTGGTACAACAACAGTTCCTTCTCTCCTACCTACAGTATCTGTCTTTACCAAGACGTTAGGATATCACTGGTACAACAACAGTTCCTTCTCTCCTACCTACAGTATCTGTCTTTACCAAGACGTTAGGATATCACTGGTACAACAACAGTTCCTTCTCTCCTACCTACAGTATCTGTCTTTACCAAGACGTTAGGATATCACTGGTACAACAACAGTTCCTTCTCTCCTATCTACAGTATCTGTCTTTACCAAGACGTTAGGATATCACTGGTACAACAACAGTTCCTTCTCTCCTACCTACAGTATCTGTCTTCACCAAGACGTTAGGATATCACTGGTACAACAACTCTTCCTTCTCTCCTATCTACAGTATCTGTCTTTACCAAGACGTTAGGATATCACTGGTACAACAACAGTTCCTTCTCTCCTATCTACAGTATCTGTCTTTACCAAGACGTTAGGATATCACTGGTACAACAACAGTTCCTTCTCTCCTACCTACAGTATCTGTCTTTACCAAGACGTTAGGATATCACTGGTACAACAACAGTTCCTTCTCTCCTACCTACAGTATCTGTCTTTACCAAGACGTTAGGATATCACTGGTACAACAACAGTTCCTTCTCTCCTACCTACAGTATCTGTCTTCACCAAGACGTTAGGATATCACTGGTACAACAACAGTTCCTTCTCTCCTATCTACAGTATCTGTCTTTACCAAGACGTTAGGATATCACTGGTACAACAACAGTTCCTTCTCTCCTACCTACAGTATCTGTCTTTACCAAGACGATAGGATATCACTGGTAGAACAACAGTTCCTTCTCTCCTATCTACAGTATCTGTCTTTACCAAGACGTTAGGATATCACTGGTACAACAACAGTTCCTTCTCTCCTATCTACAGTATCTGTCTTTACCAAGACGTTAGGATATCACTGGTACAACAACAGTTCCTTCTCTCCTATCTACAGTATCTGTCTTTACCAAGACGTTAGGATATCACTGGTACAACAACAGTTCCTTCTCTCCTACCTACAGTATCTGTCTTTACCAAGACGTTAGGATATCACTGGTACAACAACAGTTCCTTCTCTCCTACCTACAGTATCTGTCTTTACCAAGACGTTAGGATATCACTGGTACAACAACAGTTCCTTCTCTCCTACCTACAGTATCTGTCTTTACCAAGACGTTAGGATATCACTGGTACAACAACTCTTCCTTCTCTCCTATCTACAGTATCTGTCTTTACCAAGACGTTAGGATATCACTGGTACAACAACAGTTCCTTCTCTCCTACCTACAGTATCTGTCTTTACCAAGACGTTAGCATATCACTGGTACAACAACAGTTCCTTCTCTCCTATCTACAGTATCTGTCTTTACCAAGACGTTAGGATATCACTGGTACAACAACTCTTCCTTCTCTCCTATCTACAGTATCTGTCTTTACCAAGACGTTAGGATATCACTGGTACAACAACAGTTCATTCTCTCCTATCTACAGTATCTGTCTTTACCAAGACGTTAGGATATCACTGGTACAACAACAGTTCCTTCTCTCCTACCTACAGTATCTGTCTTTACCAAGACGTTAGGATATCACTGGTACAACAACAGTTCCTTCTCTCCTACCTACAGTATCTGTCTTTACCAAGACGTTAGGATATCACTGGTACAACAACAGTTCCTTCTCTCCTACCTACAGTATCTGTCTTTACCAAGACGTTAGGATATCACTGGTACAACAACTCTTCCTTCTCTCGTATCTACAGTATCTGTCTTTACCAAGACGTTAGGATATCACTGGTACAACAACAGTTCCTTCTCTCCTACCTACAGTATCTGTCTTTACCAAGACGTTAGCATATCAATGGTACAACAACAGTTCCTTCTCTCCTATCTACAGTATCTGTCTTTACCAAGACGTTAGGATATCACTGGTACAGCAACAGTTCCTTCTCTCCTACCTACAGTATCTGTCTTTACCAAGACGTTAGGATATCACTGGTACAACAACAGTTCCTTCTCTCCTATCTACAGTATCTGTCTTTACCAAGACGTTAGGATATCACTGGTACAACAACAGTTCCTTCTCTCCTACCTACAGTATCTGTCTTTACCAAGACGTTAGGATATCACTGGTACAACAACAGTTCCTTCTCTCCTACCTACAGTATCTATCTTTACCAAGACGTTAGGATATCACTGGTACAACAACAGTTCCTTCTCTCCTACCTACAGTATCTGTCTTTACCAAGACGTTAGGATATCACTGGTACAACAACAGTTCCTTCTCTCCTACCTACAGTATCTGTCTTCACCAAGACGTTAGGATATCACTGGTACAACAACAGTTCCTTCTCTCCTATCTACAGTATCTGTCTTTACCAAGACGTTAGCATATCACTGGTACAACAACAGTTCCTTCTCTCCTACCTACAGTATCTGTCTTTACCAAGACGTTAGGATATCACTGGTACAACAACAGTTCCTTCTCTCCTACCTACAGTATCTGTCTTTACCAAGACGTCAGGATATCACTGGTACAACAACAGTTCCTTCTCTCCTACCTACAGTATCTGTCTTTACCAAGACGTTAGGATATCACTGGTACAACAACAGTTCCTTCTCTCCTACCTACAGTATCTGTCTTTACCAAGACGTTAGGATATCACTGGTACAACAACAGTTCCTTCTCTCCTACCTACAGTATCTGTCTTTACCAAGACGTTAGGATATCACTGGTACAACAACAGTTCCTTCTCTCCTATCTACAGTATCTGTCTTTACCAAGACGTTAGGATATCACTGGTACAACAACAGTTCCTTCTCTGCTACCTACAGTATCTGTCTTTACCAAGACGTTAGGATATCACTGGTACAACAACAGTTCCTTCTCTCCTATCTACAGTATCTGTCTTTACCAAGACGTTAGGATATCACTGGTACAACAACAGTTCCTTCTCTCCTATATACAGTATCTGTCTTTACCAAGACGTTAGCATATCAAAGGTACAACAACAGTTCCTTCTCTCCTATCTACAGTATCTGTCTTTACCAAGACGTTAGGATATCACTGGTACAACAACAGTTCCTTCTCTCCTACCTACAGTATCTGTCTTTACCAAGACGTTAGGATATCACTGGTACAACATCAGTTCCTTCTCTCCTACCTACAGTATCTGTCTTTACCAAGACGTTAGGATATCACTGGTACAACAACAGTTCCTTCTCTCCTACCTACAGTATCTGTCTTTACCAAGACTTTAGATATCACTGGTACAACAACAGTTCCTTCTCTCCTACCTACAGTATCTGTCTTTACCAAGACGTTAGGATATCACTGGTACAACAACAGTTCCTTCTCTCCTATCTACAGTATCAGTCTTTACCAAGACGTTAGCATATCACTGGTACAACAACAGTTCCTTCTCTCCTATCTACAGTATCTGTCTTTACCAAGACGTTAGGATATCACTGGTACAACATCAGTTCCTTCTCTCCTACCTACAGTATCTGTCTTTACCAAGACGTTAGGATATCACTGGTACAACAACAGTTCCTTCTCTCCTACCTACAGTATCTGTCTTTACCAAGACGTTAGGATATCACTGGTACAACAACAGTTCCTTCTCTCCTATCTACAGTGTCTGTCTTTCCAAGAAGTTAGGATATCACTGGTACAACAACAGTTCCTTCTCTCCTACCTACAGTATCTGTCTTTACCAAGACGTTAGGATATCACTGGTACAACAACAGTTCCTTCTCTCCTACCTACAGTATCTGTCTTTACCAAGACGTTAGGATATCACTGGTACAACAACAGTTCCTTCTCTCCTACCTACAGTATCTGTCTTTACCAAGACGTTAGGATATCACTGGTACAACAACAGTTCCTTCTCTCCTATCTACAGTGTCTGTCTTTACCAAGACGTTAGGATATCACTGGTACAACAACAGTTCCTTCTCTCCTATCTACAGTATCTGTCTTTACCAAGACGTTAGGATATCACTGGTACAACATCAGTTCCTTCTCTCCTACCTACAGTATCTGTCTTTACCAAGACGTTAGGATATCACTGGTACAACAACAGTTCCTTCTCTCCTACCTACAGTATCTGTCTTTACCAAGACGTTAGGATATCACTGGTACAACAACAGTTCCTTCTCTCCTATCTACTGTATCTGTCTTTACCAAGACGTTAGGATATCACTGGTACAACAACAGTTCCTTCTCTCCTACCTACAGTATCTGTCTTTACCAAGACGTTAGGATATCACTGGTACAACAACAGTTCCTTCTCTCCTACCTACAGTATCTGTCTTTACCAAGACGTTAGCATATCACAGGTACAACAACAGTTCCTTCTCTCCTACCTACAGTATCTGTCTTTACCAAGACGTTAGGATATCACTGGTACAACAACAGTTCCTTCTCTCCTACCTACAGTATCTGTCTTTAACAAGACGTTAGGATATCACTGGTACAACATCAGTTCCTTCTCTCCTACCTACAGTATCTGTCTTTACCAAGACGTTAGGATATCACTGGTACAACAACAGTTCCTTCTCTCCTATCTACAGTATCTGTCTTTACCAAGACGTTAGGATATCACTGCTACAACAACAGTTCCTTCTCTCCTACCTACAGTATCTGTCTTTACCAAGACGTTAGGATATCACTGGTACAACAACAGTTCCTTCTCTCCTATCTACAGTATCTGTCTTTACCGAGACGTTAGCATATCACAGGTACAACAACAGTTCCTTCTCTCCTATCTACAGTATCTGTCTTTACCGAGACGTTAGGATATCACTGGTACAACAACAGTTCCTTCTCTCCTACCTACAGTATCTGTCTTTACCAAGACGTTAGGATATCACTGGTACAACAACAGTTCCTTCTCTCCTACCTACAGTATCTGTCTTTACCAAGACGCTAGGATATCACTGGTACAACAACAGTTCCTTCTCCCCTATCTACAGTATCTGCTTTACCAAGACGTTAGGATACCACTGGTACAACAACAGTTCCTTCTCTCCTACCTACAGTATCTGTCTTTACCAAGACGTTAGGAAATCACTGGTACAACAACAGCTCCTTCTCTCCTATCTACAGTATCTGTCTTTACCAAGATGTTAGGATATCACTGGTACAACAACAGTTCCTTCTCTCCTATCTACAGTATCTGTCTTTACCAAGATGTTAGGATATCACTGGTACAACAACAGTTCCTTCTCTCCTACCTACATTATCTGTCTTTACCAAGACGTTAGGATATCACTGGTACAACAACAGTTCCTTCTCTCCTATCTACAGTATCTGTCTTTACCAAGACATTAGGATATCACTGGTACAACAACAGTTCCTTCTCTCCTACCTACATTATCTGTCTTTACCAAGACGTTAGGATATCACTGGTACAACAACAGTTCCTTCTCTCCTATCTACAGTATCTGTCTTTACCAAGATGTTAGGATATCACTGGTACAACAACAGTTCCTTCTCTCCTACCTACATTATCTGTCTTTACCAAGACGTTAGGATATCACTGGTACAACAACAGTTCCTTCTCTCCTATCTACAGTATCTGTCTTTACCAAGATGTTAGGATATCACTGGTACAACAACAGTTCCTTCTCTCCTACCTACATTATCTGTCTTTACCAAGACGTTAGGATATCACTGGTACAACAACAGTTCCTTCTCTCCTATCTACAGTATCTGTCTTTACCAAGATGTTAGGATATCACTGGTACAACAACAGTTCCTTCTCTCCTACCTACATTATCTGTCTTTACCAAGACGTTAGGATATCACTGGTACAACAACAGTTCCTTCTCTCCTATCTACAGTATCTGTCTTTACCAAGACATTAGGATATCACTGGTACAACAACAGTTCCTTCTCTCCTACCTACAGTATCTGTCTTTACCAAGACGTTAGGATATCACTGGTACAACAACAGTTCCTTCTCTCCTACCTACAGTATCTGTCTTTACCAAGACGTTAGGATATCACTGGTACAACAACAGTTCCTTCTCTCCTATCTACAGTATCTGTCTTTACCAAGACGTTAGGATATCACTGGTACAACAACAGTTCCTTCTCCCCTACCTACAGTATCTGTCTTTACCAAGACGTTAGGATATCACTGGTACAACAACAGTTCCTTCTCTCCTATCTACAGTATCTGTCTTTACCAAGACGTTAGCATATCACTGGGACTGTGTATGTTCCAGGGTGTTTTTAAAGTGAATAGGACTTGATCATTGTTTATCATCACAACCAAGTCACTCTTTAATCTCATCATTCAGATCCTCCCCTCTTCCCTTACTTCTCACCACTCTCCCCCTCACCCACCCTCTCACCCAACCTCACCCCACACCTCCCCCTCACCCACCCTCTCACCCACCTCACCTCACCCCACACCTCCCCTTCACCCAACCTCACCCCCACACCTCCCCCTCACCCACACACACACCCAACCTCACCCCCACACCTCCCCCTCACCCACCCTCTCACCCAAACTCACCCCCACACCTCCCCCTCACCCACCTTCTCACCCAACCTCACCCCCACACCTCCCCCTCACCCACCCTCTCACCCAACCTCACCCCCACACCTCACCCCAACACCTCCCCCTCACCCACCCTCTCACCCAACCTCACCCCCACACCTCCCCTCACCCACCCTCTCACCCAACCTCACCCCCACACCTCCCCCTCACCCACCCTCTCACCCAACCTCACCCCCACACCTCCCCCTCACCCACCCTCTTACCCAACCTCACCCCACACCTCACACCTCCCCCTCACCCACCCTCTCACCCAACCTCACCCCCACACCTCACCCAACCTCACCCCCACATCTCCCTCTCACCCACCCTCTCACCCAACCTCACGTCCACACCTCACCCTCACCCACCCTCTCAGCCAACCTCACCCCCAAACCTCCCCCTCACCCACCCTCTCACCCAACCTCACCCCCACACCTGCCCCTCACCCACCCTCTCACCCAACCTCACCCCCACACCTCCCCCTCACCCACCCACTCACCCAACCTCATCCCCACACCTCACCCACCCAACCTCACCCCCACACCTCCCTCTCACCCATCCTCTCACCCAACCTCACCCCACACCTCCCCCTCACCCACCCTCTCACCCAACCTCACCCCACACCTCCCCCTCACCCACCCTCTCACCCAACCTCACCCCCACACCTCCCCCTCACCCACCCTCTCACCCAACCTCACCCCCACACCTCCCCCTTACCCACCCACTCACCCAACCTCATCCCCACACCTCACCCACCCTCTCACCCAACCTCACCCCCCACCTCCCCTCACCCACCCTCTCACCCAACCTCATCCCCACACCTCCCCCTCACCCACCCTCTCACCCAACCTCACCCCCACACCCCCCCTCACCCACCCTCTCACCCAACCTCACCCCACACCTCCCCCTCACCCACCCTCTCACCCAACCTCATCCCCACACCTCACCCACCCTCTCATCCAACCTCACCCCACACCTCCCCTCACCCACCCTCTCACCCAACCTCATCCCCACACCTCCCCCTCACCCACCCTCTCACCCAACCTCATCCCCACACCTCACCCAACATCTCACCCATCCTCATCCAAACACATCTCACCTCACCCATCCTCACCCCCAGACCTTCCCCTCACCCCCAGACCTCCCCCTCCCCCAACACCAACTCACATAGTCGATGTCATCGTCCAGGTCCTCTCTGTCCTTGCGTGTGTTGACCTGAGGGAACACCTCTGTCAGTAGCAGTGGATGGGGATGGGGATGTGGCGGCAGCTGAAGTTGAAGCTGGAGCTGGGCCGATGGGGCCTTCCCATTGCAGTCCTGGTGCTCCCCCCCAGCCCCTCCACCAACCAACCCACTGGAGAAGCTCTTCTTCCTGGGGTAAGGCAGCATTGACGCCAGGGGGGTCCCCGGGACCTGGAGGAGCTCCGGCAGCTCCAAGGACAGCGCCCGGCGGTCCCGCCGCGGGACAAAGTTTAGGGCCAGGAGGGGAGGAGGGTGGGCGAGGTGCGGAGGAGGGTGAGGGGGGGAGAGGAGGGACTCCTGCTCGGCCGGGTTGGTGGCGTGGGGGCTGCGGGAGCGCAGGCTACCCCCTCCTCCTACACCCAATCCCAGGCCCAAGGCACGGGAGGGGCGACCCAGGCTGTTCCAGCTAGACCGCCGGCCCCACATTGCCTGGGTCTGGGAGGCAGGACGGCCCCAGTTGTGGTACAGGGAGCTGCTCCCCCGACACTGGGGGAGAGAGAGGGAGACAAAGAGGGAGAGATAGACGGCGAGGGAGAAGGAGAGACGGAGAGACAGAGAGGGAGAGAAAGAGAGATGGAGAGGGAGAGAGACAGATGGAGAGGGAGAAAGAGGGAGAGAAATACGTAGAAGGAGAGGGAGAGAGGGAGAAGGAGAGGGAGAAAGAGGGAGAGAAATACATGGAGGGAGAGGGACAGATGGAGAGGGAGAAAGAGGGAGAGAAATACAGAGAGGGAGAGGGAGAGGGAGAAAGAGGGAGAGAAATACATGGAGGGAGAGGGAGAGGGACAGATGGAGAGGGAGAAAGAGGGAGAGAAATACAGAGAGGGAGCGGGAGAAAGAGGATGAGAAATACAGAGAGGGAGAGGGAGAGAGGGAGAAGGAGAGGGAGAAAGAGAAAGAGGGAGAGAAATACAGAGAGGGAGAGGGACAGACGGAGAGGGAGAAGGTGAGGGAGAAAGAGGGAGAGAAATATGGAAAGGGAGAGGGACAAAGAGGGTGAGGAAGAGATACAAAGAGGAAGAGGGAGAGAGATAGAGGGAGAGGGAGAGGGAGAGCGAAACCATTAGGCCAACCCAGCCATTTGCAGTGACTGCAGAGGGATCCAATAAAGAACTGAAGAAAAAATACATTTCAATGATGAGCAATTTCTTTTTAAATGGGCAATTTTAAGTCATTTCCTGAATTATATTGCAACCATAGCAAGACACATCTTGTTCTGACCCAGTCCATTACAAACCAGTTCTCCTTCCCATTGTACCTCCCTCCCTCTTTCCTCTTCCCTCCTCTCTCCAGTCTCCTCCCTCCCTCCTTCCTCCCACCACTCACCAGAGCCCTGCCCTCCAGGTTAGCCCTGCCCTCCAGGTTAGCCCTGCCCAGAGAGATGACACTGTTTTTGCGTGAGCCCAGAGCGAAAGTGAGCCTGTCGGCCGTGTACAGACCCGTGGGCGTTGGGGACAGGTCCAGGTGACCGTTGGGGGTTAGGGTGCAGATCTTAGGGTCTGGGAGAGAGAGGGGAAGGGGATGAGGAGAAGGAGAGGGGGGTAAGAGATAGAGAGAGAGATCGGAGGGATAGATGGAGAGAGAGAGAGAGAGAGAGAGAGAGAGAGAGAGAGTGAGGGAGATAGAGAATCAGATAGAAAGAGTCAGCATGGAACTACAAAGCACATATTGGAAGATAAAAGAAAGTGGCATAGACTGACTAAGCACATTCTCAACCTAACCTGGTCTGACTAGCTCATGGAGCGCACTGTAAGTTTGTACAGTAAGATAAGTTTGGTTTGTGTATGTCCATAGGGAGGAGAAGAGAGTGGGAAAAGTTGTGTTGTAACACATGTATTATTTAACATTTCTGCCGCTTCCATTTCAGAGAGATCAGGCTTGATCTGGGAAGCATTCCTAGCCTGGTCCCATCTGTTTGTGCTGCCTTCCTAACATTGGCCATTGTCACGGCAAACATGACTGTAGGATTTAGCAAAACTGCACAAATATATCTGGGAGCAGGCCAAAGCATTCTAGCATCAGTGACTGGTTTACTGTTAAAATCAGACTTTTACTCTATACGATTGATACAGTACATCTATTCAAAATCATTCATACATCTTTTGAAAAAGGGAGGTTTGACATTCGCAATGGCCTTAATAGACTGGGTGAACTGTCCCCTTGGTGAGTTCTGCTGCTTCTCTGACTCAATATAGAAGTCAATGAAATCTACCTTGTAGTGGTTGCTGTACAAATAACTTCTCCCAGTGACCCTGTTCAGCCATTGCGGCTGTACAAGGCAGTGTTTCTACAGTTTCTACGGCTCTAAAAAGCAGTTTCTACAGTATAGTTTTATGCCTCTGAGCCATACCAGAGAGATGAAGAGAGTCCTTCAGCTTGTCAGAGTTCTCGTCAAAGTTACATGAGGACCTGTCGTCTTCGGAGTACGACCGGTTGGCATCCCCCTGTTTCCAGAGGAGAGAGGGAGAGAGGGAGAGAGGGGTGGAGGGAGAGAGGGGTGGAGGGAAGGAGCAAAAGAAAGAGCAATTAGAACTATGACAACAGCCACAGGCATAATTAAATAGAAAACGTCAATCTTACCTGGCCTCATTCTGAAAGTATCCGAGAGGTAGGCCATCTAAGTGACTTTTAAAGTTTTATCCCAGCCTTGATTTACTAAAAGCTACAGAGCCAGGCAGTCAGAGTCAGTTTCTTAAGTGCCCAATCTGCTCTTTAGCTAAAAACTCTATCCAATCAGAACAGGTTACCACATCCTAGAGACTCAGACCACCCTTGCCTGTCTCATTAATGATTCATGTATCTCTGACAGACAGTTTTACCATACTGGAGCTAAGCCTGTTAGTGGAAATTCACCAACAATGGAGGACTAATAAAAGTTACAAAATCTCTGGTCTTACTTCAGCCTGAAAGCCCTCTACCAAGATGGCCACCAGCAGGTTGAAGAGGACGTAGTTGCCAAAGGTCATTAGAGCCACAAAGTAGAGAGCAGCACAGGGAGAGGTGGAGGCCATTCCATTATACAGCACCATGTTCCAGTCTTCCTGAGTCAGAATCTGGGGAATACAGCATATAGATTAAGTTATACAGTTTATACAGCTTTGCCATTCACATAAATGAACTGAACAGGGCCTGAAATATAACTTTGTGGTACCCCTTTCGAAATGTCCAGGAAACCACATTGAGTTGCACGTGAATGCAACTAAATGTGTGTGTGTGTGTTTCTGCCTGTGTGTGTGTTTCTGCCAGTGTGTGTGTGTGTTTGTGCGTGTGTGCGTGAGTGCACTTTCTACGCATTTGCATATGTGTGTGTGTTCTATACCTGAAACACAGTGACAATGGCCCACAGAAGAGAGTCAAAGTTCTTCCTGTCAGGAACAGTGTCTCCAGTCTCTGTCTTCAGACTGAACTTACAGCCAAAGATATGCATCCCCAGGATACTGGAATAGGACAGGGATATGTCAACTATAAACAGTAACATTCATTAGTTACAGCACGATACGCCTAACACACACGCACACACGCACACGCACACGCAGACACACACACACACACACACACACACACACACACACACACACACACACACACACACACACACACACACACTGAAAAGTCAGCACCTGAATAAAACAGTAAGCAGTATATTTGGGGCTTCTGGTTTTGAAAACATACACTTCCTACATGGAGAAGTAACGCCTCAGAGCTTCTTCTAACCAGTGACAAGGGAAGGGCTGTGAATAGAACAGTGTAACACACCAGAGTGGATTCAATACCCATAGTGCCTTCAGGAGCGGCAGCAGGAATCAATAACATTCACAAATCCCAAGCAGCTACAGTGGGAAGATAGATAGGGTAGCGGGAGTCTGTTAGCTCACTCCAATGCTAGCCCGCTACCATCTGCTCAGTGCACTTATGTGAGATTGCAGTGCTGCAGGGTGTGTGTGTGTGTGTTTGTACGCGTGTCTCGATGAACACCAAGGGAATGCTCTCTGTTATTGCTCTCCTCTCCATCAATCACACTCTACTGCTTATAGTCCTGTCACTCAAACAAGGAGGCCATTGCTCTTCTGAAGCTGGAGGGGACTAGCCTCTACATTACTACCCTCACAGACAACACACACACAGACAGAGAGAGGAGCAGACAGAGAGAGGAGCAGACAGAGAGAGGAGCAGACAGAGAGAGGAGCAGACAGAGAGAGAGAGGAGACAGAAAGAGAGAGGAGCAGACAGAGAGAGGAGCAGACAGAGACAGGAGCAGACAGAGAGAGGAGACAGACAGATAGAGGAGACAGTCAGAGAGAGGAGACAGTCAGAGAGAGGAGACAGACAGAGAGAGGAGCAGACAGAGAGAGGAGACAGACAGAGAGAGGAGCAGACAGAGAGAGGAGCAGACAGAGAGAGGAGCAGACAGAGCGAGGAGACAGACAGAGAGAGGAACAGATAGAGAGAGGAGACAGACAGAGAGAGGAGCAGACAGAGAGAGGGGACAGACAGAGAGAGGAGACAGACAGAGAGAGGAGACAGACAGAGAGAGGAGCAGACAGAGCGAGGAGACAGACAGGGGGAGGGGACAGACACACACATGCCTATACCTGAAGATGAATATGAAGAGCATGAGGAGCATGCAGAAGGTGGCCACGTTGTCCATGGTCTTCATCAGCACCACCAGCTGTCTGCGTAGTGCTGGCATGAAGCGCACCAGCTTGATCACCCTCAACAGTCTGAAGGTCCTCAGGACAGACAGACCTCCATCAGACTGACCTATGATCTCACACACACTGGAGAGGGGAGAGAGAGATGGATGGAGGGATGAAACAGATGGATGCAGAAAGAGAGAATAGGGGAGGAGAGAGGAGAGAGGAGTGAGGAGAGATGAGAAAGGAGAGAGGAGTGAGGAGTAAGGAGAGATGAGAGATGAGAGAGGAGAGAGGAGTGAGGAGACAGGAGTTAGGTGTGAGGAGTGAGGAGAGAGAAGTGAGAAGAGAGGAGACAGGAGAGAGGAGATAGGAGTGAGGAGACAGGAGTGAGGTGTGAGGAGTGAGAAGTGAGAAGAGAGGAGACAGGAGAGAGGAGACAGGAGAGAGGAGAAAAGATGAGTCAGGCAGGAAGAGAAAGGAAGAGAAGAAAATAGAAGACACAAATCCAGACAGCAACGTTTCCTAATTTCCCCTCTGATCCCAACTGAAACCATCGGGAACATTCAGCTGTCTTCCAATGCCAACCCAAGCGCCCAAGGAGACAATCCATTATCCATCATTCTAACATTCCAACTGACATCCCAAAGCTGTGACATTCTGACATGGTAACTGTAACATCATTCCTGTAACGTTCTGGTAACATTCTGGTAACATAATTCCTGTAACATACTGGTAACGTTCTGGTAACGTTCTGGTAACATAATTCCTGTAACGTTCTGTAACATTCTGGTAACATCATTCCTGTAAAGTTCTGGTAACGTTCTGGTAACATTCTGGTAACATAATTCCTGTAACATTCTGGTAACATTCTGGTAACATAATTCCTGTAATGTTCTGGTAACATTCTGTGGTCATGTTGGGCAGGCCCCCCGACCTGATGATGACGATGATGCCGTCGAAGATGTTGTAGGGGTTCCTCAGGTAGGCGAAGAAGCCAAAGGCGGTCAGCTTGAGGATCATTTCCAGGGTGAACATACTGGTGAACACAATGTTACTGATCTCCAACACGTTAGTCAGCTCCTCCGGCTGGAAGGGGGAGACAGATTCAAAAGAAACAGAACGCAGAGAGAGAAACACATTTAAAGAGATGGAGGAATGAAGACAGCAAGATATGGTAGGCTATTTTGGTATTGTTATTATAATACCGCCATCAACAATTGAAAAATATGAAACTGCAGACAACCAACACAGCTTAAGTACTGAGACACCTGTACAAACCTGTCACATAGACTGCAACACAACACAAGCTATACAACTTGATATAGTGAGCTAAATCCAGCTCAGTGGCGCGGTAGCTTTTACCAATGAAAGCGAGAAAAGAGACAATATGAACACTGGCCTAAAATGTCATGTTATTGTTTTCAGAGAGACCGAGGGGGAGGGAGGGAGCAAAGGAATGTAGTGCAGCCATTTTCTGTCTGGAAGATTGTGCTTGGTTCGAAGCGGGATTAGTGCATGAACACACACACACACACACACACACACACACACACACACACACACACACACACACACACACACACACACACACACACACACACACACACACACACACACACACACACACGTTAAAGCCTATCCCCACACTCCACAGTGTGCATGTGATATTGATCAGATTGTATCTGTGATCACCAGTGAAATCTGTGTATCAAAGACAGAAGACATACAGGCTAGCCAAGACACTCTTTCTTCTCCTCTAATCCTGTGTTCCTCTCTTCCCTCTTTCCATCACCCTCCCTCCCTCTATCTCTCTCCCTCCATCTCCCTCTCTCTCTCTTTGTCTCATTACCAGACACTTCCATCTCTCTGTGATCAATATCTCTCCATGGATCAGCTCAGGGGAAGAAAACAAAAGAAGGAGAAGAACAGAGCCCCCCTCCTCTACTGGCAGGCATGGTGGAGGAGATGAGGGGATGAAGAGAGGAGAGGATGAGATCTAGTGCTGACTGATTAACCCAAATGTCTTTATTTAGGGGGGTTATTAACTAATTAATTGGCAAACGTCCGTTCAATTACTTGAAATCCATGAATTTATTTTTTGTGAGCTCAACGGGCCGTTTCTCTTTAGAGAAATCAAATCATTCACGAGAGAAATTAAGTCAAGAACTATGTGGGACGCTGGGCTGAAAGGAGTTTTCATTATGTAAATATTCAACCTATTTCATGTATAATAAAAAAACTATATTTTACATGTTTTTGTTGTGTAATTACTGTGTATAAAATAAGCATGTACTGTATATGAAATGTGTGTACAATTTATATGTAACCAAAAAAAATGTAAAAAATGTAAATATAAAACAAAGTGGCTTTTGTCCCCCTAAGAGGGGATGGGTCAATAAAAAATAAAAAAAAATAAATAAACATCTCTTCTATTTGATATTTTTCTCACCTATCTCCCTCCATGTTCCATCTATCACCTTCTATCTCCCTCCATGTTCCTCTTCCTCCTATCACCTTCTATCTCCCTCCATGTTCCTCTCCCTCCTATCACCTTCTATCTCTCTCCATGTTCGTCTTCCTCCTATCACCTTCTACGTATCTCCCTCCATGTTCCTCTCCCTCCTATCACCTTCTATCTCCCTCCATGTTCCTCTCCCTCCTATCACCTTCTATCTCCCTCCATGTTCCTCTTCCTCCTATCACCTTCTATCTCCCTCCATGTTCCTCTCCCTCCTATCACCTTCTATCTCCCTCCATGTTCCTCTCCCTCCTATCACCTTCTATCTCCCTCCATGTTCCTCTCCCTCCTATCACCTTCTATCTCCCTCCATGTTCCTCTCCCTCCTATCACCTTTTATCTCCCTCCATGTTCCTCTTCCTCCTATCACCTTCTATCTCCCTCCATGTTCCTCTCCCTCCTATCACCTTCTATCTCCCTCCATGTTCCTCTCCCTCCTATCACCTTCTATCTCCCTCCATGTTCCTCTCCCTCCTATCACCTTCTATCTCCCTCCATGTTCCTCTCCCTCCTATCACCTTCTATCTCCCTCCATGTTCCTCTCCCTCCTATCACCTTCTATCTCCCTCCATGTTCCTCTCCCTCCTATCACCTTCTACGTATCTCCCTCCATGTTCCTCTTCCTCCTATCACCTTCTATCTCCCTCCATGTTCCTCTTCGTCCTTCAACCTCTATCTCCCTCCAATCACCTTCTATCTCCCTCCACGTTCCTCTTCCTCCTCTCTCAGCCCTCCCTCCCTCCCTCTCCTCCCTCTCCTCCCCTCTCACCTGTTTACCCTTTCATCTCTCCTTCCTGTCTTTCATTTCCTCCCTCACAGATACCTGCACCTCCCTGCCTGCACATCCCTCTCTTTCTCCCTCTCTTTTCTCCATCCCTCCCTATCTTTTCTCCATCCCTCTCTCTTTGTAGTTCTCTTGTTTTTATCATTGAATGTTTACTGAATATAAATGCATAAGCCCCCCCCCTACACACACACTGAATATACATGCTAATAGGGGAGCCTCTCAGTCATGCTACCATTGATGTGAAAGATGAATGCTGATGAGTCAGAGATGTAGTCACACACAACACACACACAAACACACACATACACAGCAACTCTGAATGAAGACTACAAGTCAAAATCTGAAGGACATCTAGTGAAGGTCATATCCTCACTGTATGCTCTTAACACATGTCATGTAATCCTTCCCATAGGGGATTGATCAAATAAAGTTTCAGTAAGCCCTGTTACCAAAGAGGGAAACACATATGCTTTCAGTTCTAGAACACAACCCCCTGGAACAACACTTACAAATCTATTGCAGAACACACAACGCCTCTGCCTCAGCCAAGAGAGACCATTGTGTAATGCTGTTGGAGTGTGTGGTGTGTGGTGTGTGTGTGTGTGTGTGTGTGTGTGTGTGTGTGGTGTGTGTGGTGTGTGTAATGCTGTTGGAGTGTGTGGTGTGTGTGTGTGTGTGTGTGTGTGTGTGAGTGTGGTGGTGTGTGTGTGTGTGTGTGTGTGTGTGGTGGTGTGTGTAATGCTGTTGGTGTGTGTGTGAGGTGTGTGTGTAAGGCTGTTGGTGTGTGTGGTTGTGTGTGTGTGGTGTGTGGTGTGTGTGGTGTGTGGTGTGTGTGGTGTGTGGTGTGTGTGGTGTGTGTGTGTGGTGTGTGTAATGCTGTTGGTGTGTGTGGTGTGTGTGTGTGTGTGTGTGTGTGTGTGTGTGTGTGTGTGTGTGTGTGTGTGTGTGTGTGTGGTGTGTAATGCTGTTGGTGTGTGTGTGTGTGTGTGTGTGTGTGTGTGTGTGTGTGTGTGTGTGTGTGTAGTGTGTGTGTGTGTGTGTGTGTGTGTGTGTGTGTGTGTGTGTGTGTGTGGTGTGTGTGTCTGTGTGTGTGTGTGTGTAGTGTGTGTGTGTGTGTGTGTGTGTGTGCACATTCATACAGGAATAGAGCAGAAAATGCTGCGTAACAGGAGTCTGCTCCCTCTTCTCTCTCGGTGAGTTCCTGTCCTCCTCTCCTCCTCTCCCCACATCCCTCTGTTATTTTTAGAGTCTTCAGAAATGAGAGAACCGACTCCTCTGCATGTCGTCAAGGAGTGAGGGGGTGGATGAGAGATGAAGACAGAGGGAGGGAGGGAGGGAGAGAGAGATGGAGGGAGACAGAATGGAGAAGGGAGAGGGAGAGGGAGGGATGGACAGAGACAGGGGAGGAGGGTGACAAAAAGAGGCAGGGAAAGGAGGGGTGTGAGACAGGAGAGAGAGAGATAGAGAAAGAGAGGGGTTGAGGGAGGTAGGAGTGGTTATGTAACAGCCAGGGTGGGTGTATTTTGGCATGAAGCTACCACACCCCTTCCACACAGGCAGCTCCCTCCCTTCCTCTCTTCCTCTGTCTCTCTCAGGAGAGAAGCCAGCCAGCCAGACAGACAGCACCAAAAGCAGGTTGAGGTGTACCTACCTAGCTGTTTTCTAGTGATATCGTTGTGGTGGTCTATCGGGTGTATAATGGAACAATAAATTCCTATATTGATAGTGTTCCACGTACGTCACTGATATCCGACTTCTAGTGACTTGTACTACTTGTGAGTCATCCATTGGACGAATCTCGACCTTGTTAGCCCACTAAGCTAAAGTCAATGGGTTTGCTTTGGGGACTGAAGAGCAATACGGTTGTTGTGCACATTGTGTATATGTGCTGTACTCCCTGATTGTGTTATAGTTGACCTTTTGTGGTTTTTCAATGATGATAATATTGATGAGAATAGTATATTTTCCTGGTTGTGGTGTTCATGCTGATAGTATTGATGAGAATATTATATTTACCTGGTTGTGGGGTTCATGCTGATAGTATTGATGAGAATAGTATATTTACCTGGTTGTGGGGTTCATGCTGATAGTATTGATGAGAATAGTATATTTACCTGGTTGTGGTGTTCATGCTGATAGTATTGATGAGAATAGTATATTTACCTGGTTGTGGGGTTCATGCTGATAGTATTGATGAGAATAGTATATTTACCTGGTTGTGGGGTTCATGCTGATAGTATTGATGAGAATAGTATATTTACCTGGTTGTGGTGTTCATGCTGATAGTATTGATGAGAATAGTATATTTACCTGGTTGTGGTGTTCATGCTGATAGTATTGATGAGAATAGTATATTTACCTGGTTGTGGGGTTCATGCTGATAGTATTGATGAGAATAGTATATTTACCTGGTTGTGGTGTTCTATCCCCATGCTGATAGTATTGATGAGAATAGCGATCATAATTCCTCTATTGAAGTATTTGCTCTCCACGATGCCCCAAAGTTTCTTCCTCATCTCATCCCACATGTCCTTACAGTGTCCAAAACACGACCTCCTCTTCCTCTTCTTCTTCACTCCCTCCCCCTCTTCCACTTTTTCCTCCAAGTGGTTCTCCTCCCTGTCCGTCTCCTCCACGGCCCCTCCTCCTCCTCCCCATTGGCCGAGTCGCCGACAGCTCCCGCCCCTTCCCTGAGTGACAGTGCCGCAGCGCACTGAGGGCAGTCCTCTGTGTTCTGAGGGACGGCCAGGGCGATGGAGTTGCCCAGGGGTTGGGAGCTGTGGATTGGGTCCAGCTTGCTTTGGTGAGGACAGTGAGATTCTAATGAAAGATGGAGAGGGAGTGTGAGAAAGAATCAGCATGTCACTAACAGCATCAATAGACACTTTCACATTGTCGCACTATATCCATGAAAGCCAGCGTTTGCTAGCGCCAAAGAGGTTTGAAAGTCGAGAGATTAAACAAGACTCATCTCACTGGCTCACACCAAACAATGTGAAAGAGGCTAATATAATGTTAAAGTGAAAGTTTCGACATTTAACAAAAACTCTCTCTCTCATACTCCCACCCGCTGCCTCCCACTTACGTCGTGGCTGCCTCAGGTGATGCCGTTCCCCTCCGTTCGCACTCCCTCCTCCTTCCCCTCCTCCTCTTCCTCCTCCTCTTCCTCTCCCTCTAGTGGGCGGTGGTGGCAGAGGCCTTCCCCTCAGTTGGTTATACAGGGCTACAGATCTCCTGCGGGCCTTGCGCAGCATGTGGCAGACCAGCTGGAAGAGCTCTTCGTAGCAGTCCCCCGGTTCATGCAGGCTGGCCAGGGTAGAGGAGGACAGGCACTGGGCCCGCTGCTCCTGCATCAGCTGGTGCTCCCGCTGCTTGGTCTCACTGAACTGGGTGGCGATGACCACCAGACACAGGTTGATCATGAAGAACGAGCCAATCTGTGAAGTGGTAGATAGTTGGAGGTGAGGTAGAAACACAGAGTTACTGTAGTGAGTGCTGAAGGCCAACCAGAAACACAGAGTTACTGTAGTGAGTGCTGAAGGCCAACCAGAAACACAGAGTTACTGTAGTGAGTGCTGAAGGCCAACCAGAAACACACACAGATACAGACAGTGGAAGACCACTGGTAGTCTATAACGGGGTTGCTGGTCAGCGCACACAAGATTCACTTTTGGCTTTGAGATGAGTGAATAACAATCAGGGGGACCCCAGGCCTCCAGACATATCTTGAGGTACTTCATTAGGTTTACCTCTACTGCAGACTGAGGGAAAGAGGACAATGATAATAGATGGAGAGTAGAGAGGCCAGAGCCAAAGAGGAGGTGGAAGAGAGTAGGAGGGCAAATACATAGAGCAGGACTTTATTTTAGTGACGGCCAGAGGAGTAACACATTATACTAACAAATGACAACCAGAATATCTCTAACACATTAGACAATCATTCCTGCATCATTAGAATCAAGATCTGCCTCTGGTCTCATCACTTGGGAGTTAGATGTAAACAGTATGTCTCCTTCAGTATTGGTCAACCCCCTTCTACCCATCCGAATATACAGTATACACTGTTGCTGTTTTTTCCTCTCAAGTTAGCATTGATGCTAATAAAGTGTGCTGTTTGTGTGCTGTTTCCCCCTTAGCGATGCTAGTGTGATGTTAGCGCTCATTCTAAAGGTCTGTAGTTTCTAACAGAGTGTTATCAGGAGAGACAGAAAAAATAAATAAAGGATGATACCCAATGCAAGTAGACACAATGTCTCACTCTGTTTATAATACTCTGTTTATAATACTCTGTTTATAATACTCTCTCTCTGTTTATAATACTCTCTCTCTCTGTTTATAATACTCTCTGTTTATAATACTCTCTGTTTATAATACTCTCTGTTTATAATACTCTCTCTCTCTGTTTATAATACTCTCTCTCTCTGTTTATAATACTCTCTCTCTGTTTATAATACTCTCTCTCTCTGTTTATAATACTCTCTGTTTATAATACTCTGTTATAATACTCTCTCTCTGTTTATAATACTCTCTGTTTATAATACTCTGTTTACAATACTCTCTCTCTGTTTATAATACTCTCTCTCTCTGTTTATAATACTCTCTCTCTCACTCTGTTTATAATACTCTCTCTCTTCTCTCTCTCTGTTTATAATACTCTCTCTCTCTCTCTGTTTATAATACTCTCTGTTTATAATACTCTCTCTCGCTCTGTTTATAATACTCTCTCTCTGTTTATAATACTCTCTCTCTCTCTCTGTTAATAATACTCTCTCTCTGTTTATAATACTCTCTCTCTGTTAATAATACTCTCTCTCTCTGTTTATAATACTCTCTCTCTCTCTCTGTTTATAATACTCTCTCTCTGTTTATAATACTCTCTCTCTCTGTTTATAATACTCTCTCTCTCTGTTTATAATACTCTCTCTCTGTTTATAATACTCTCTCTCTGTTTATAATACTCTCTCTCTCTCTCTGTTTATAATACTCTCTCTCTGTTTATAATACTCTCTCTTTCTCTCTCTCTCTGTGTGTGAGTCAGAAAAGAGAGAACGTCTGTATTCTCTATCCTTCTCCCCAACTTGCCCCTCATAAGCATTGGATTGGTGAAACCATAATCCTTACACCAGTCCATTTCTTCTAAATCCATGCAAGGGAAGTGTCCGGGGTTAGCACCTTTAGGGGGGGGGGGGGGGGGGGGGGGGGGGTACTGTCACGTCCTGGCCAGTATAAGGGTTAATTGTTATTGTAGTTTGGTCAGGACGTGGCAGAGGGTCTTTGGTTTATGTGGTTCGGGGTGGTGTTTTTGTAGTAAGGGCATTTGATTTAAGTATTCCGGGTTTTTTTGGGCACTGTTTGAGATTCATGTATTCTATGTTTAGTCTAGGTAGTCTGTTTCTATGTAGAGCTAATTGGGGTGGACTTCCAATTGAAGGCAGCTGTGTGGTGTTGCCTTTGATTGGAAGTCCTATATTAGTTGGGTGTGTTTGTCTGTATGTTTGTGGGAGATTGTTTCTTGTTTAGCGTGTGTGAGCCTAACAGGACTGTCTAGTAGATTGTGAGTACGTTGTTTATTATTTTGTGTTCACTTTTTGAGTTAATAAAACTTCAAGATGAACATTCATAATACTGCTGCATATTGGTCCTCCTTATCCGACGATGATTTCGCCATATCGTCTGACGACGACGAAATCCCTGACAGAATCTCCCACCAAACCAGGACCAAGCAGCAGAGGAAGGAGCAGAGGGATTTTGAATTGGACAAACGGGAGAGATGGACATGGGAGCAAGTTATGGCCGGAGAGGGCCCATGGAGTATGGCTGGTAAGGACCAGGAACGTTTCCGAGGAACACGACTGGCGTTGAAGCACGAGAGGCACCCCCAAGAATTTGTTTTGGGGGGGCACACGGGTAGTTTGGCTAAGCCAAGGAAGAGCCAGAAGCCAGCTACCCGTGGTTATATGGAGGAGCGTATGAGGTGGAGGGCGCCATGTTTCGCTGAAGAGAGCACTCTCTCACCCATATGCACGCACAGTCCGGTGCGCGTTATTCCAGCCCCTCGCAGGTGCCGTGCTAGAGTGGGCATCCAGCCTGGTAGGAGGATGCCTGCGCAGCGCATCTGGTCGCCAGTACGCCTCCGAGGACCAGGCTACCCAACTCCCGCTCTACGCACGCCTACCATCAGGCCCCTGCACAGCCCAGTCCGCCCTGTACAAGCACCCCGCTCGTACAGGGCTACTAGTTCCATCCAGCCAGGACGGGTTGTGCAGGAGGTAAGATCAAGACCGCCTGTGCGCCTCCATAGCCCGGTGTTTCCAGTTCCTGTCTCTCGTGCAGACCCGGAAGTGCGTCAGCCCAGTCCGACTCGTCCTGTTCCCGCTCCCCGCACCAGCCTGGAGGTGCGTGTTCCCAGTCTGGTACATCCAGTACCAGCACCACGCACCAGGCTTCAAGTGCGTTATCCCAGTCCGACGTCGCTTGAGTTGCCCGTCAGTCAAGAGTCGCCAGAGCCACCCACTAGTCAGGAGCTGCCAGAGTGGCCAGACTGCCCGGAGCTGCCAGAGTGGCCAGACTGCCCGGAGCTGCCAGAGTGGCCAGACTGCCCGGAGCTGCCAGAGTGGCCAGACTGCCCGGAGCTGCCAGAGTGGCCCTCCTGTCCTCCGGCCCAGCCCGAGGGGCCCTCCTGTCCTCCGGCCCAGCCCGAGGGGCCCTCCTGTCCTCCGGCCCAGCCCGAGGGGCCCTCCTGTCCTCCGGGTCTGCCCGAGGGGCCCGACTGTCCTCCGGGTCAGCCCGAGGGGCCCGACTGTCCTCCGGGTCTGCCAGAGGGGCCCGACTGTCCTCCGGGTCTGCCAGAGTGGCCCGACTGTCTTCCGGGTCTGCCAGAGTGGCCCGACTGTCTTCCGGGTCTGCCAGAGTGGCCCGACTGTCTTCCGGGTATGCCAGAGTGGCCCAACTGTCTTCCGGGTCTGCCAGAGTGGCCCGACTGTCCTCCGGCCCAGCCCGAGTGGCCCGTCTACCCGGAGCTGCCGGGGTGGGTCGTCTGCCCGGAACTGCCAGAACCAGAGCCACCTCCAGATATAGGTGGGTTGGGGAGGGGGGGTGTAGCAGCCACCCTCCCTTCCCTCCCTTTAGTTTAGGGGGATTTTTGTTCTTGTTTGCGGTTTTTGTTATTTTTGAGGTGCTTCCGGGGTTAGCACCTTTGGGGGGGGGGGGGGGGGGGGGGGTACTGTCACGTCCTGGCCAGTATAAGGGTTAATTGTTATTGTAGTTTGGTCAGGACGTGGCAGAGGGTATTTGTTTTATGTGGTTCAGGGTGGTGTTTTTGTAGTAAGGGCATTTGATTTAGTATTCCGGGGGTTTTTGGGCACTGTTTGGGATTCATGTATTCTATGTTTAGTCTAGGTAGTCTGTTTCTATGTTGAGTTAATTGGGGTGGACTTCCAATTGAAGGCAGCTGTGTGGTGTTGCCTTTGATTGGAAGTCCTATATTAGTTGGGTGTGTTTGTCTGTGTGTTTGTGGGAGATTGTTCTGAGTTTAGCCTTGTGCCTTGCCAGACTGTTTGTTGATCGTTCGTTCTCTTTTTTTGTTATTTTGGTGTTCATTTTGGAATTTATTAAAAGTCAAGATGAGCATACATATACCTGCGGCATTTTGGTCCTCCTTAACCAACGACAACTGTGACAGGAAGTGAACGATAGCACAGAATGCACAGAATGGGGAAAAGGGGAGAGAAGCCCAGGAGTTCATCTGGCCCTTGGCTGACCCTGTGGGGTGATGAAGTGTTATCTGACAGGTAGACTGCAGGGCAGGAAGGGGTGTATTGAGTTGCTAGGTTCTGCTGCACAGCTTCACTCTCCTGATCAAACCAACAGGAGATTTAGACAACCCACTGAACCCCACCCAGAAAAAGGGTAGCTATAACACATCTCTGTGGCCTTCCAAACATCACACACATCTGCTATATTCACATGCAAATTGTATTGTATTCAAAGTTTGTAATTTCCACAGACTTGATTTGGCCTTAAGAAAAATGTATCAACCCCTACAAGAAATATTCAGAGGGAAGAGAGGAAAGAGAGAGGTGAGAATAGAGTAGATGTCACATCCTGACCAGTATAAGGGGTTATTTGTTATTGTAGTTTGGTCAGGACGTGGCAGGGGGTATTTGTTTAGAGTGTTTCGGGGGTTTGTTGGGCTATGTGTTTATGTAGAGGGGTGTTTGTTTAGAGTGTTCCGGGGTTTTTGGTTATGTTCTATGTTAGTATATTTCTATGTTCTGGTCTAGTCTTTTTAGTTCTATGTTTAGGGTTATTGGTTTGACCTTCAATTGGAGGCAGCTGTTCTTCGTTGCCTCTGATTGAAGGTCCTATATAGAGGGGTGTTTTTGTATAGCTGTGTGTAGCCTGCATTACTGTTCGTTCGTTTTCTTGTTTTGCTTTTTCAGTGTTCTAATAAAAGTTTAAATGAGCACTCAACCAGCTGCGCCTTGGTCCATTACATACGACGAACGTTACAGTAGAGAAGATAGGAAGGGAGAAGAGGAGAAGAGAGAAGAGGAAAGATAGGAGAGGAGAGTGAGCAAAACCGTGTGCCATGCAGCCTCTAAATCTTCACAGCAGACTGTAGAAGAGAGAGAGAGAGGAGAGAGAAGAGAAGAGGGAGAGAAGAGGGAAGGAAGGACAGGAGAAGAGAGGACAGAGATATGTAGAGAGAAGAGGAGAAGGGAGTAGAGAGGACAGAGATATGTAGAGAGAAGTGGAGAAGGGAGTAGAGAGGACAGAGATATGTAGAGAGAAGAGGAGAAGGGAGAAGAGAGAACAGAGATATGTAGAGAGAAGAGGAGAAGGGAGTAGAGAGGACAGAGATATGTAGAGAGAAGAGGAGAGGAGAAGGGAGTAGAGAGGACAGAGATATGTAGAGAGAAGAGGAGAAGGGAGTAGAGAGGACAGAGATATGTAGAGAGAAGAGGAGAAGGGAGTAGAGAGGACAGAGATATGTAGAGAGAAGGGGAGAAGGGAGTAGAGAGGACAGAGATACGTAGAGAGAAGAGGAGAAGGGAGAAGAGAGGACAGAGATATGTAGAGAGAAGAGGAGAAGGGAGTAGAGAGGACAGAGATATGTAGAGAGAAGAGGAGAAGGGAGTAGAGAGGACAGAGATATGTAGAGAGAAGAGGAGAAGGAAGAAGAGAGGACAGAGATATGTAGAGAGAAGAGGAGAAGGGAGTCGAGAGGACAGAGATATGTAGAAAGAAGAGCAGAAGGGAGTAGAGGACAGAGATATGTAGAGAGAAGAGGAGAAGGGAGTAGAGAGGACAGAGATATGTAGAGAGAAGTGGAGAAGGGAGTAGAGAGGACAGAGATATGTAGAGAGAAGAGGAGAAGGGAGAAGAGAGGACAGAGATATGTAGAGAGAAGGGGAGGGGAAGGCTCCATCTGTGATCCTAGTTCAGGGCTGGTCTGCAGGTGTGTGGGGCCTTTGATTCACCTCCAGACAGGTGTGTGTGTGTGTGTGTGTGTGTGTGTGTGTGTGTGTGTGTGTGTGTGTGTGCATAATGCAGTAATAATGTGAATCTGTGATATTGGACTTCCTGGTGATTAGGACCAGTGTAGCCTGCTGATCAGAATCACTAATCACACGCAGGCACACACACACACACACACACACACACACACACACACACACACACTAACAGAATGAGACCCTCCCCTTCTTGGTGTCACTCAGCTTTAAGGTTTCATGTATTTCAATGCATCTCTCATCTTTCTTTCACTGACACATCAACTTGAAACAGGCAGCAGACAAGATCAATGCCAACTTATTCTAGCCTTCCTAGAAGTACAGTAGAATGTCAACTATCTGTTTGACTGCAGTAAGATTGGAGGTCAAACTTCAGAGTCTGTAAGTTCATTACAGTAGAGCTCACTGATAGGATCATCTGACCACCTTTGATTTATACCTCCACTTAATACCAGCCCTTTATATAGAGGGAAGGAGAGAGGGGGGAGAAAGAGAGGAAAACAGAGAGAGAGAGAGGAAGAAAAAAAGAGGCAGAGAGAGAAAGAGGGAGAGCGATAGAGGGAGAGAGAAACAAAGAGAGAGAGAGTAGACAGACCTGTCTCTCAAAAGAAAGGCTATGTGCACACTGCCCACAAAATGAGGTGGAAACTGAGCTCCACTTCCTAACTTCCTGCCCAATGTATGACCATATCAGAGACACATATTTCCCTCAGATTACACAGATCCACAAAGAATTCACAAACAAATCAAATGTTGATAAACTCCCATATCTACTGGGTGAAATACCACAGTGTGCCATCACAGCTGCAAGATTTGTGAACTGTTGCCACAAGAAAAGGGCAACAAGTGAAGAACAAACACCATTGTAAATAAAACTCATATTTATGTTGATATATTTTCCCTTTTGTACTTTAACCATTTGTACATCGTTACAACACTGTATATAGACATAACATGACATTTGAAATGTCTCAATTCTATTGAAACTTTTGTAAGTGTAATGTTTAGTTGACATTTTTTATAGTTTATTTCACTTTTGTTTATTATCTATTTCATTTGCTTTGGCAATGTAAAGACATGTTTTCCATGCTAGTAAAGCCCCTTGAATTGAATTGAGAGAGAGACAGAGAGAGAGAGTGAGAATGAGAGATCGAGAGAGAGTGAGAATGAGAGATCGAGAGCGAGAGAAAGAGCAAGAGAGAGAGAGCGAGAGAGATCGCGAGAGAGATGGCGAGAGAGATCGCGAGAGAGATCGTGAGAGAGAGAGAGAGAGAGAGAGAGAGAGAGAGAGAGAGCGAGAACGAGAGATCGAGAGAGAGAGATCGCACGCGCGAGAGAGAGAGAGAGAGAGAGAGAGAGAGAGAGAGAGAGAGAGAGCGAGAACGAGAGATCGAGAGAGAGAGATCGCGCGCGAGAGAGAGAGATCGTGAGAGAGAGAGAGAGAGAGAGAGAGAGAGAGAGAGAGAGCGAGAACGAGAGATCGAGAGAGAGAGATCGCGCGAGAGAGAGAGAGAGAGAGAGAGAGAGAGAGAGAGAGAGAGAGAGAGAGAGAGAGAGAGAGAGAGAGAGACTGCTGGAGAGATGGAGAAAGTAAGAAAAGAACCAAGGTTGCTTTGAGATGAGTGAATAACAATCAGGGGGACCCCAGGCCTCCAGACATATCTTGAGGTATTTCATTAGGTTACCTCTACTGCAGACTGAGGGAAAGAGGACGATGATAATAGATGGAGAGTAGAGAGGCCAGAGCCAAAGAGGAGGTGGAAGAGAGTAGGAGGGCAAATACATAGATCAGGACTTTATTTTAGTAATGGCCAGAGGAGTAACACATTATACTAACAAATGACAACCAGAATATCTCTAACACATTAGACAATCATTCCTTCATCAATAGAATCAAGATCTGGATGGCTCTAACTAAGAACAACACACAGTACCCCACAGGGTCAGCTCCACTCCCACCGTGCCTAAGGAGTCTTCACACAGGAATAAAGGGCCACTCAACAGTAGGATACATTGTTCCTAGACAGTGATCTATGGTCAGTTGTACTTCTTTCTCCCTAATGTTACATTAAAGCATTTGGGAGGGTAAGCTGATCCGAGATCTGTGACTATGGGAATAACTGCCAGTCACCAGTCAGTTGCCGAGCAACAGGTTAACATGACTGCGATTGGAGCTGATAGAGGAAGATGAGAACTTGGCAGGAAGATACAGAAAAAGTTCAGACACGCCCACACAGGTTGAAGCCAATCGAGTTGCTGCATTATCCCCAGACAGACGTGACTATGCTGTGATTGGACGCCTGTCTCCAGGTCTCGAAGGACGCTGACAATCAGAATGCCAATGTCAGCCTCTGTTTCAGACTGCCAACCAAGTGAACGCTAATCACTCACCATCGTGACGCAATCATGTTAGTATGATTAGGCCTACTTAATGGTACATATTCTGCCTGGCATTCAATACAACTCGCAATATATTTGTTTACGCATTGTGTTTAGAAACTCCTGCCCACACACACAGACACTTCTTATTCTGATCAACAGGAAGCATATACAGTTGAAGTCGGAAGTTTACATACACATTAACCAAATACATTTAAACTCAGTTTTTCACAATTCCTGACATTTAATGGTAGTACAAATTCCCTGTCTTAGGTCAGTTAGGATCACCACTTTATTTTAAGAATGTGAAATGTCAGAATAATAGTATAGAGAATGATTTATTTCAGCTTTTCTTTCTTTCATCACATTCCCAGTGGGTCAGAAGTTTACATACACTCAATTAGTATTTGGTAGCATTGCCTTTAAATTGTTTAACTTGGGTCAAATGTTTTGGGTAGCCTTCCACAAGCTTCCCACAATAAGTTGGGTGAATGTTGGCCCATTCCTCCTGACAGAGCTGGTGTAACTGAATCAGGTTTGTAGGCCTCCTTGCTCGCACACACTTTTTCAGTTCTGCCCACAAATGTTCTATAGGATTGAAGTCAGGGCTCAGTGATGGCCACTCCAATACCTTGACTTTGTTGTCTTTAAGCCATTTTGCCACAACTTTGGAAGTATGTTTGGGATCATTGTCCATTTGGAAGACACATTTGCGACCAAGCTTTAACTTCCTGACCGATGTCTTGAGATGTTGCTTCAATATATCCACACAATTTTCCTGCCTCATGATGCCATCTATTTGGTGAAGTGCACCAGTCCCTCCTGCAGCAAAGTACCCCCACAACATGATGCTGCCACCCCCGTGCTTCACGGTTGGGATGGTGTTCTTCGGCTTGCAAGCATCCCCCTTTTTCCTCCAAACATAACGATGGTCATTATGGTCAAACAGTTCTATTTTTGTTTCATCAGACCAGAGGACATTTCTCCAAAAAGTACGATCTTTGTCTCCATGTGCAGTTGCAAAACGTAGTCCAGCTTTTTTATGGCAGTTTTGGAGCAGTGGCTTCTTCCTTGCTGAGCGGCCTTTCAGGTTATGTCGATATAGGACTTGTTTTTAGATACTTTTGTACCTGTTTCCTCCAGCATTTACACAAGGTCCTTTGCTGTTGTTCTGGGATTGATTTGCACTTTTCGCACCAAAGTACGTTCATCTCTAGGAGACAGAACGCGTCTCCTTCCTGAGTGGTATGACGGCTGTGTGGTCCCATGGTGTTTATACTTGCGTACTACTGTTTGTACAGATGAACGTGGTACCTTCAGGCATTTGGACATTTCTACCAAGAATGAACCAGACTTGTGGAGTTCTACAATTTTTTTCTGAAGTCTTGGCTGATTTATTTAGATTTTCCTATGATGTCAAGCAAAGAGGCAATGAGTTTGAAGGTAGGCCTTGAAATACATCCCCAGGTACACCTCCAATTGACTCAAATTATGTCCATTAGCCGATCAGAAGTTTCTAAAGCCATGACATCATTTTCTGGAATTTTCCAAGCTGTTTAAAGGCACAGTCAATTTAGTGTATGTAAACTTCTGACCCACTGGAATTGTGATACAGTGAATTATAAGTGAAATAATATGTCTGTAAACAATTGTTGGAAAAATGACTTGTGTCATGCACAAAGTAGATGTCCTAACCAACTTGCTAAAACTATAGTTTGTTAACATGAAATTTGTGCAGTGGTTGAAAAACAAGTTCTAATGACTCCAACCTAAAAACCTGTATGTAAACTTCTGACTTCAACTGTACCTGTGAAAGGTGTCTACCTCTTTGCGGTAGTAAGTTTTACAGAAACCCAAACCATTCCATGATTTTATTTAACCATTCAAAACGAGCTACTGCAATGCTGGTTTGATTGAATTGAACACAAACTCAAGAGACTAGAAAAGATCCCCTGCTCCTGTTGGTGGTGATGACATTGAGGGGTCTCTGCATGGTAATAATGTGCATGTGTTGATAGAGGGGAGGGTCTGGAGAGGAGCTGCTCTGTGGTCGTACAGATAAGAGCATGAGCCCAACAGGTTTATGACTGTCCTCTCAAAAAGCTAACCAATAACAATCTTTCTTTAATTTAACTAGGCAAGTCAGTTAAGAACAAATTGTTATTTACAATGATGGCCTACCCTGGCCAAAGCCTTACCCATGACAATGCTGGGCGAAATGTGCTCCGCCCTATGGGACTCCCAATCACAGCCGGTTGTGATACAGCCTGGACTCAAACCAGGGTGTGTAGTGACACCTCTAGCACTGAGATGCAGTGCCTTAGACCGCTGCGCCACTCGGGAGCCCCCAGTCTAACTGTATAGTATTACTGATGAATCACAATTATGTTTCCCTCACAAGCTTATTTGAGAATGTGAACAACGTATATGATCTCGTCTCCTTTCCTTCAAATAATTACCCATAATTCACAGCAGTCACTTCCTCTGAGTCCTCAGAGGGCCATCTGGCAATGCATGCTGGGATATGAACACATGATGACATGGCATCATCTTGGGGACAGCATGTCTCTCTGTTAGGATCACAAGTATGTGTGTGTGGGTAGACGTGTGTGTGCACTGCATATGTGTCACACACTCGCGACGGGAGCCCACCACTCTGATCGTCCCTAATTAAACGCTAATGCTAATTCGGTCACTCGCTGTGACCCAAACCGGATTAAGACCTATCGCTAGTCAGACGGCACGCCGCGAGGCGCGGATTAAAATGGCCGCCGGGTGCCACAGAGCAACCTGCAGAGACCGAGACATCTCAACCTGTTTCTCTCTGAAGTATGCAGGCTAGACACCCTCTCTTCTCTTCTCCTCTTATCTCCTCTCTCTTTCATCCCTCTCTTCTCATCTCTCTCTCTTTTCATGTCTCACTCCTCTGTTTGCACACTTCTCTTTCATATCCCTTTCTTCCTCTCTCACTCCTCTCTTTTCATACTTCTCTTTCTGTTTTATCTTATATCCTCATCCTTCCTTCTCTCTCTACATTTGTCTCTCAAACTCTTTCTTCATATCGCTCATTCATCTCTCTCTTTCCTTCATTCTCACTCTTTATACTGTATCTCCTCCTCCTCCCCCATCTCTCTCCTCTTCAGGCGTATTCACCAGTGTTTCTCTATCTTCAGGCGTATTCACCAGTGTTTCTCTATCTTCAGGCATATTCACCAGTGTTTCTCTATCTTCAGGCGTATTCACCAGTGTTTCTCCATCTTCAGGCGTATTCACCAGTGTTTCTCCATCTTCAGGCGTATTCACCAGTGTTTCTCCATCTTCAGGCGTATTCACCAGTGTTTCTCCATCTTCAGGCGTATTCACCAGTGTTTCTCCATCTTCAGGCGTATTCACCAGTGTTTCTCTATCTTCAGGCGTATTCACCAGTGTTTCTCCATCTTCAGGCGTATTCACCAGTGTTTCTCCATCTTCAGGCGTATTCACCAGTGTTTCTCCATCTTCAGGCGTATTCACCAGTGTTTCTCCATCTTCAGGCGTATTCACCAGTGTTTCTCCATCTTCAGGTGTACTCACCAGTGTTTCTCCATCTTCAGGCGTATTCACCAGTGTTTCTCCATCTTCAGGTGTACTCACCAGTGTTTCTCCATCTTCAGGCATACTCACCAGTGTTTCTCCATCTTCAGGTGTACTCACCAGTGTTTCTCCATCTTCAGGCGTACTCACCAGTGTTTCTCCATCTTCAGGCGTATTCACCAGTGTTTCTCCATCTTCAGGTGTACTCACCAGTGTTTCTCCATCTTCAGGCGTACTCACCAGTGTTTCTACTCTTCATAAAACATGGCCGCCAATAAAGTAAGAAGGAACAGGAGGCGGGGCCAAACTTTCAGCCCCTCTTTGCTCTCACATCCATTAGAGATTAAGCCTCAGATAAATTCACTTTACTGTCTACCCGGCCATTGATTCTGGAAACCATGTGTCTTACGGTCCGATTTTACAAGTCTATTAACACTAAAATCTGCCAGTCAGAAACGAGCCCCATAGGAGCATTAGGAGGGCCAGGAGATGAGACCTCGGAGGGAAAGAAGAATCACTTACAAAGCCAGAGTGGAAAGAGTGTTTCACACTACCTCCTCATGTTTCAGTTGGAGGATCTTTGCCCATATACACTGAAGGCCAGTTTTGCGTATGAATAAAAGCAAAGCAAACTATCTCAATCAATCTCTTAACATATAGGCTGTAGGGTTGCAACATTCTGGTAACTTTCCCACATTTCTTATAGGTTAGCCTGGAATCCTGGTTACAGGGTGTTGTTTTGTGGTGGAAGCAGGGCGTTGTTTTGTGGTGGAAGCCAAGTTACAGACTGATTGACAAAACACAGTACAGATTTGTTGCGATAGCGTGATGTTGGTGTGTGTAGTGTACTTACGATGATGAGGAAGATGAAGTAGATGAAGTTGTAGAAGGAGTGAGCATCCATTACATAGTACATGATCTCTACCCAGCCTTCCAGGGTGATCACCTGGAGACAGATACACAACCAGCTGAGGGTTTGTGTGTGTGTGTGTGTGTGTGTGTGTGTGCACGCTTGTAGGTGTGCATGCATTATTGTGTGTCCCTTCTCCACACCCTCAACCCCTTCCCTTCCCCATCCTCCTCTCCTCTCCCAGCCCCTCAATCCCCTCAATCCACTCCCCTCATCCACTCCCCTCTCCCCACCTCCCCTCCCCCTCCCCATCCCCCCTCTCCCCTCCTCCCCATCCCCCACCTCTCCCCTCCTCCCCATCCCCCACCTCTCCCCTCCCCCCATCCTCCCCCCATCCCCTCCCCCTCCCCTCTCCCCTCTCCCCATCCCCCACCTCTCCCCTCCTCCCCATCCACCTCCCCTCCCCCTCCCCATCCCCCACCTCTCCCCTCTCCCCTCCTCCCCATCCCCCACCTCTCCCCTCCTCCCCATCCACCTCCCCTCCCCCTCCCCATCCCTCACCTCTCCCCTCCTCCCCTCCCCCTCCCCATCCCCCACCTCTCCCCTCCTCCCCATCACCTCCCCTCCACCTCCCCATCCCCCACCTCTCCCCTCCTCCCCTCCCCCTCCCCATCCCCCACCTCTCCCCTCCTCCCCATCACCTCCCCATCCTCTCCCCTCTCCCCTCTCCCCTCCTCCCCATCCCCCACCTCTCCCCTCCTCCCCATCACCTCCCCTCTCCCCATCCTCTCCCCTCTCCCCTCCTCCCCATCCCTCCCCTCTCCCCTCTCCCCTCTCCCCTCTCCCCTCCCCTCTCCCATCCCCTCCTACCTGGAAGATAACAATCCAGGCGTATACGATGTTATCGAAGTTGATCGCCCCCTTGTGTGGATTACTATGTCCAGTATGGCATCTAGTATAGTACTGGTTCCAGTTGATACAGAGACCCACTGCACTGGCTGAACCGTTGACTAGTGGTTCAGGGATGAGCCCCAGGGACTGGCGGTGGTAGGCATCCTCCCTGTCCAGACAGCAGGTCCTTCCCCCCTCCCTCCGGGCCGGGACGTCACCACACGACATGATCCCGTTATCCTGAGCCAGAGAGCAGATGAAGGGGCGCTCGTCATCCTCCTCCGGCTGGTAGTACGGGGCGGGCAGGGTCAGACCTGATGAACTGGGAGGGGGAAGAGAGAGAGAAAGAGTGTGTTTTAAACATGCATGTGTGATCACACACACACATAAGCACACAAAGATGTATGCACACACGCATGCACGGCTGCACACACACACATTAACACGCTACAGGCACGTACACACACATACACACACTTACCCAATTCTGAACTCCTCATGTATTTTTACTATGTTTACCACAGGATACTAGCAGAAACAGGAAGACAGAGTAGGGAG
The DNA here is from genome assembly GCF_901001165.1 of Salmo trutta. NCBI lineage: Eukaryota > Metazoa > Chordata > Actinopteri > Salmoniformes > Salmonidae > Salmo > Salmo trutta. The sequence goes on along the minus strand of NC_042988.1, from coordinate 28,392,894 downwards.
CAGAAGTGCGTAGGGCTCATTTACACACTTGAGCAGACTCCGGTTCGCCACAAACCCAATTCTTGGAGTATCATATTCCTCACCAGCAGAGTTTTTAAACATGCCGTTCACACACTTCTGCAATCTGAGTGCCCGGGCAGGTGATTTAGATGTGTACAAATACCAAACCAGACTTTAAATGATTACCATGAGTTGAAGTGGAACTAGTCATTTCCATTTTACATGTGTTTCCTGTTTCCTCTATATGAGAGCAGACTGGCTATTAATCTGTCTGTTTGAGAGAAATAACTCTCCTCTCCATCTCTCTACATCGTCTGTTTGCTCTCTCTCTCTGACCATGAAAGGAACACACCTATAGGTCACATGTCAAACTGACTGAAAAAGGGTTCTAGGATGTACACTTGCACGCACTTATGCACACACACACACACACACACACACACACACACACACACACACACACACACACACACACATAGGTCACCCTTAGGTCACACATATACACGACACCCCTCAGGAGCAAAGCATTAGGGCTCTAGTATTGTATTGACCAAGGGTAAACGGCTCATATCCTTTGGGTGTCATTCCTTCACCAGTCTGTCTGTTCTGTCTCCTCCTCAATACCAGGCTGTATTCTGCTGACATAAAGTCTTTGTCCTTGACCACAGAGAGAGACCACAGATATACTGAGAACCACAGCAGGATCAATAACCACCAAGACCGTCAACTGATCAGACTGGCTACACTGTTTCCTGTTCATTTGAAGATAAAGGGAAGCGAAGGTGACTTATATATGGACCTGTGTAACAGTATGCACACATATATGGACAGGCGGAGGGACAGACACACACATGGACCACGCAAGCAGGCACAAACACACAACATTGCACAAGCATTATGAAACCCTTAAAGAGATGCACAGTGATGGTATCGAGAGAGAGAGAGAGAGAGAGAGAGAGAGGTATTAAAAAGAAGGAGAAATGGCGGTGCAGGAGGAGGAGTCCATGGCCCAGTCAGACAGTGGAGGCTGTGGGGTAGTGGAGCGTGAATGAGAAGTGAACCACCGCCAGGAGCCTAGCTACAGCCCAACGCAGCATGCATCAGCACGGCTCAGCACAGAGCGGCAAGCCACTGAGAAAACACCTGCCAGCCAGGGATGGAGGGATGGAGGGAGGGAGGGAGGGAGAGATGGAGATGCGTGCAGTCTGTCGGTGTAGCTAGGTTGAAGGAGAAAAAGCAGGGGAGAGAGAGAGGTGAATAAGGGAGGGAAGAGAGAGAATGACAAGGAAAGGTAATGCAAGAAGGGAGATGAAAGGGAGGGAGAGTGAGTGAGAAAGGAGAGGAAGATAAAGAGGGGGAGAAAGAAGGAGAGAGGTGGAGAGAGAGGGCAACGATAGTAGAGGGAGAGGAGAGAGATGTAGATAAACCAGGAGAGGTGTGCTGTCCCCCGCTGTAACATTCAGCTACTCCAGCTAACCACCTCCCATTGCAACCTCTCATCTCACCATTAGCATACTCCCTGGCTAATACACAAGGGTCCTTCAATTAAGCATCCAACCACTCTGGCTAACCCTTAGCATTAGTTAATACTACCCTTGAGCTGAGCTTCCTGCTACACAAGCTAAGGCTCCCATCTGAAAGCTGACACATTTAACTCATTAAAGAGATAATTAAAGAACGGCATCTTAAGCACTTACAAATTCTAAACATATAGTACAAATTGCATTTATATTTATATATATACACTGCTCAAAAAAATAAAGGGAACACTAAAATAACACATCCTAGATCTGAATGAATGAAATAATCTGATTAAATACTTTTTTTTATACATAGTTGAATGTGCTGACAACAAAATCACACAAAAATAATCAATGGAAATCCAATTTATCAACCCATGGAGGTCTGGATTTGGAGTCACACTCAGAATTAAAGTGGAAAACCACACTACAGGCTGATCCAACTTTGATGTAATGTCCTTAAAACAAGTCAAAATGAGGCTCAGTAGTGTGTGTGGCCTCCACGTGCGTGTATGACCTCCCTACAACGCCTGGGCATGCTCCTGATGAGGTGGCGGATGGTCTCCTGAGGGATCTCCTCCCAGACCTGGACTAAAGCATCCGCCAACTCCTGGACAGTCTGTGGTGCAACGTGGCGTTGGTGGATGGAGCGAGAAATGATGTGCCAGATGTGCTCATTGGATTCAGGTCTGGGGAACGGGCGGGCCAGTCCATAGCATCAATGCCTTCCTCTTGCAGGAATTGCTGACACACTCCAGCCACATGAGGTCTAGCATTGTCTTGCATTAGGAGGAACCCAAGGCCAACCACACCAGCATATGGTCTCACAAGGGGTCTGAGGATCTCATCTCGGTACCTAATGGCAGTCAGGCTACCTCTGGCGAGCACATGGAGGGCTGTGCGGCCCCCCAAAGAAATACCACCCCACACCATGACTGACCCACCGCCAAACCGGTCATGCTGGAGGATGTTGCAGGCAGCAGAACATTCTCCACGGCGTCTCCAGACTCTGTCACGTCTGTCACGTGCTCAGTGTGAACGTGCTTTCATCTGTGAAGAGCACAGGGCGCCAGTGGCAAATTTGCCAATCTTGGTGTTCTCTGGCAAATGCCAAACGTCCTGCACTGTGTTGGATTGTAAGCACAACCCCCACCTGTGGACGTCGGGCCCTCATACCACCCTCATGGAGTCTGTTTCTGACCGTTTGAGCAGACACATGCACATTTGTGGCCTGCTGGAGGTCATTTTGCAGGGCTCTGGCAGTGCTCCTCCTGCTCCTCCTTGCACAAAGGCGGAGGTAGCAGTCCTGCTGCTGGGTTGTTGCCCTCCTACGGCCTCCTTCACATCTCCTAATGTACTGGCCTGTCTCCTGGTAGCGCCTCCATGCTCTGGACACTACGCTGACAGACACAGCAAACCTTCTTGCCACAGCTCGCATTGATGTGCCATCCTGGATGAGCTGCACTACCTGAGCCACTTGTGTGGGTTGTAGACTCCGTCTCATGCTACTACTAGAGTGAAAGCACCGCCAGCATTCAAAAGTGACCAAAACATCAGCCAGGAAGCATAGGAACTGAGAAGTGGTCTGTGGTCAACACCTGCAGAACCACTCCTTTATTGGGGGTGTCTTGCTAATTGCCTATAATTTCCACCTGTTGTCTATTCCATTTGCACAACAGCATGTGAAATTTATTGTCAATCAGTGTTGCTTCCTAAGTGGACAGTTTGATTTCACAGAAGTGGGATTGACTTGGAGTTACATTGTGTTGTTTAAGTGTTCCCTTTATTTTTTTGAGCAGTATATATACACACACAGTACCAGTCAAAAGTTTGGACACATGTACTCATTCCAGGGTTATTCTTTATTTTGACTATTTTCTACATAGTAGAATAATAGTGAAAACATAAAAACTATGAAATAACAAATATGGAATCATGTAGTAACCAAAAAAGTGCTATTTTCAAAGTAGCCACCCTTTACCTTGATGACAGATTTGCACACTCTTAGCAGTGCTTAAAGTGTCCACCATTTATGCAAAAGGTGTTTAAGGTTAATAAGACATGGCTTTGGGTTTCAGCATTATCTTACACCTTTCTAAAAGGTGACTTCCAACTAGGAGTGCTTACAGTTTAACTGAGGGACAGAGTCAGCCACGTAGGACTTGTCCAGATTAAATAAAGGTTTCATAAAAAAATATAAAAAATTGGACATTGGTCCTCTTTCTCTCTGGCATTAGACCAATGATTAATACAAGCTGAGGTCAGCATAGAGAGAACACACACTCTGGAAGGAGACACTGTCAGGAACACAGACACCCCTCTGAATCAGATTATACCTCACCAGGAGAGCACACACGCATGTGCATGCGCACACACACACACACACACACACACACACACACACACACACACACACACACACACAAAAGTATTAACACACACACACGTACAGACCCACTCACTCACTGACTTCACTCACATACAGTGCCATTCTGTCATTGGCAAGGTTAGGGTGGGCATTCATGTTACATCTCGGTCATGAATATGGAGAGGTGACCGGGAATTTAATCACATACAGCTACTGACTGGAAGAAGGTAGTCTTGTTGAGAATAAATCACACCACAATCAAATTAACACTCGCACACACACACACACACACACACACACACACACACACACACACACACACACACACACACACACACACACACACACACACACACACACACACACACAGTCACTCACAGGGTGAAGTTTTCCTCGAGGTAGCATCGGTTCCTCAGTAATCCCGCCCAAAGCTGCACTCCAATGATGCCGAAGATGAAGAAGACGAAGAAACAAAGCAGGAGGACGTTTCCCAGCATGGGCAGAGTGTCCAGGAGGAGATTCACCAGGATACGCATACCTAAAACATACACACATGCATTATAATACACAAACACACACACTTGCATTATAATACACACACACACAGTCATATAAAATGAGAATATTGTTGAGTAGTAACAGCAGGACACACGTACTGTATCTAAAACACACAAATAGACACAAAACATATGGACACAGAACACAGGACATTCAGGCCTTCCAAAGTAGCATAGACATGTTTCTGTCCATGTAGGTGGATGGTGGACCAGTCCCATATCCCATATCCCCAAGGGATGGCATAATGACACATGAGAGGCTACCGTTGGACCTGGCCCACGTTGATTACATAATGAAACATGATTAGTACATGAGCAGATGGGGAAGATATGTCCCGTGATGATGACATAAAGACAGCTGATGGCAGTAATGAGGAAGAGTAGTGGCGACTGGCAATGTTCTCTGTAGGACTGACACCACTCAGAGAGATTCACTGACAGGTGTGTGTGTGTGTGTGTGTGTGTGTGTGTGTGTGTGTGTGTGTGTGTGTGTGTGTGTGTGTGTACGCACGCACGCACATGTATGTCACGCTGTGTTTCATGAGAAGAGACGCCACATGCGATTAATACAACCCAGGTACAACAGTGAGGTCGGTGAGAGAGAAAAAGAGAGGGGGAGAGGAAGAAAGAGGGAGAGGCAGATACATACCTATAGAGGAACTAATGTATGTCTGCCTATAGAGGAACTAATGTATGTATACCTATAGAGTAACTAATGTATGTATACCTATAGAGGAACTAATGTATGTATACCTATAGAGGAACTAATGTATGTATACCTATAGAGGAACTAATGTATGTCTGCCTATAGAGGAACTAATGTATGTATACCTATAGACGAACTAATGTATGTATACCTATAGAGGAACTAATGTATGTATACCTATAGAGGAACTAATGTATGTATACCTATAGAGGAACTAATGTATGTATACCTATAGAGGAACTAATGTATGTCTGCCTTTAGAGGAACTAATGTATGTATACCTATAGACGAACTAATGTATGTATACCTATAGAGGAACTAATGTATGTCTGCCTATAGAGGAACTAATGTATGTATACCTATAGACGAACTAATGTATGTATACCTATAGAGGAACTAATGTATGTATACCTATAGAGGAACTAATGTATGTATACCTATAGAGGAACTAATGTATGTATACCTATAGAGGAACTCATTTTATAAAAAAAAAAAAATTTAACCACGTAAGCTAGTTGAGAACAAGTTCTCATTTACAACTGCAACCTGGCCAAGATAAAGCAAAGCAGTGCGACACAAAAAACACCACAGAGTTACACATGGAATAAACAAGCGTACAGCCAATAACACAATAGAAGAGAAAAAAAAGAAAGTCTATATAGACAGTGTGTGCAAATGGCACGAGGAGGTAAGGCAATAAATAGGCCATAGTAGCGAAGTATTTACAATTTAGCAAATTAACACGAGTCATAGATGAGCAGATGGTGATGTGCAAGTAGAAATACTGGTGTGCAAAAGAGCAGAAAAGTTAATTAAAACAATATGGGGATGAGGTAGGTAGATTGGGTGGGCTATTTACAGATGGGCTATGTACAGCTGTAGCGATCGGTTAGCTGCTCAGATAGCTGATGTTTAAAGTTAGTAAGGGAAATATAAGTCTACAGCTTCAGCGATTTTTGCAATTCGTTCCAGTCATTGGCAGCAGAGAACTGGAAGGAAAGGCGGCCAAAGGAGGTGTTGGCTTTGGGGATGACCAGTGAGATATACCTGCTGGAGCGTGTGCTACGGGTGGTTGTTGTTATCGTGACCAGTGAGCTAAGATAAGGCGGAGCTTTACCTAGCAAAGACTTATAGATGACCTGGAGCCAGTGGGTCTGGTGATGAATATGTAGCAAGGGCCAGCCGATTAGAGCATACAGGTCGCAGTGGTAGGTGGTACAAGGGGCTTTGGTGATAAAATGGATGGAACTGTGATAAACTGCATACAGTTTGTTGAGTAGAGTATTGGAAGCTATTTTGTAAATGACATCGCCGAAGTCGAGGATCGGTAGAATAGTCAGTTTTACGAGGGTATGTTTGGAGGCGTGAGTGAAGGAGGCTTTGTAGCGAAATAGGAAGCCGATTCTAGATTTAATTTTGGATTGGAGATGTTTAACATGAGTCTGGAAGGAGAGTTTACAGTCTAGCCAGACACCTAGGTATTTGTAGTTGTCCACATATTCTAAGTCAGAACCGTCCAGAGTAGTGATGCTAGTCAGACAGGCGGGTGCGGGCAGCGAATGGTTGAAAAGCATGCATTTGGTTTTACTAGCGTTTAAGAGCAGTTGGAGGCCACGGAAGGAGTATTGTGTGGCATTGAAGCTTGTTTGGAGGTTAGTTAACACAGTGTCCAAAGAAGGGCCAGATGTATACAGAATGGTGTCGTCTGCATAGAGGTGGATCAGGGAATCACCCGCAGCAAGAGCGACATCATTGATATACACAGAGAAAAGAGTCGGCCCGAGAATTGAACCCTGTGGTACCCCCATAGAGACTGCCAGAGGTTCGGACAAAAGGCCCTCCGATTTGATACACTGAACTCTGTCTGAGAAGTAGTTGGTGAACCAGGGTAGGCAGTCATTAGAGAAACCAAGGCTGTTGAGTCTGCCGATAAGAATACGGTGATTGACAGAGTCGAAAGCCTTAGCCAGGTCGATGAAGACTGTCTGTCTTCAGTACTGTCTTTTATCAATGGCCGTTATGACATTGTTTAGTACCTTGAGCGTGGCTGAGGTGCACCCGTGACCAGCTCGAAAACCGTTTTGCACAGCAGAGAAGGTACGGTGGGATTCGAAATGGTCAGTGATCTGTTTATTAACTTGACTTTCGAAGACTTTAGAAAGGCAGGGCAGGATGGATATAGGTCTATAACAGTTTGGGTCTAGAGTGTCACCCCCTTTGAAGAGGGGGATGACCGCGGCAGCTTTCCAATCTTTAGGGATCTCGGACAATACGGAAGAGAGGTTGAACAGACTGGTAATAGCGGTTGCAACAATGGCGGCAGATAATTTCAGGAAGAGAGGGTCCAGATTGTATAGCCCAGCTGATTTGTACGGGTCCAGGTTTTGCAGCTCTTTCAGAACATCTGCTATCTGGATTTGGGTGAAGGAGAAGCTGGGGAGGCTTGGGTAGGTAGCTGTGGGGGGTGCGGAGCTGTTGGCCCGGGGTTGGGGAAGCCAGGAGGAAAGCATGACCAGCCGTAGAGAAATGCTTATTGAAATTCTCAATTATCGTGGATTTTTTGGTGGTGACAGTGTTACCTAGCCTCAGTGCAGTGGGCAGCTGGGAGGAGTTGCTCTTATTCTCCATGGACTTTACAGTGTCCCAAAACTATTTGGAGTTAGAGCTACAGGATGCAAATTTCTGTTTGAAAAAGGTAGCCTTTGTTTTCTTGACTGACTGCATGTATTGGTTCCTGGGACTATTCGATGCTAGTGCAGTCCGCCACAGGATGTTTTTGTGCTGGTCGAGGGCAATCAGGTTTGAAGTGAAACAAGGCCAATATCTGTTCTTAGTTCTACATTTTTTGAAAGGGGCATGCTTATTTAAGATGGTGAGGATAGAAAACACCCTAAAGTTTCTAAAACTGTTTGAATGGTGTCTGTGAGTATAACAGAACTCATATGGCAGGCCAAAACCTGAGAAGGTTCCATACAGGAAGTGCCCTCTCTGACCATTTCTTGGCATTCTATAGCTTCTTTTTCGAAAATCGAGGATCTCTGCTGCAACGTGACATTTTCTAAGGCTACCATAGGATCTCAGAAGGAGCCAGAATGGGGAATGATGACTCTGCAGTCCCTGGGCGAAAAACAGTAGGGGTTTTGGAAAGTGGTCGTTCTGAGAACAATGACACGGGTGCGCGCGTGCATGTGAAGACTCCATTTTTTATTTTCAGTGTTTGAACGAAAACAAGGTCTCCCGGTCGGAATATTATGTCTATCTTACAAGAATAATCGCACAAAAAAAATATTTTAAACAGCGTTTGACATGCTTCGAAGTACGGTAATGGAATATTTTGACATTTTTTGTCACGATACGCGCCGGCGCATCACCGTTCGGATAGTGTCTGGAACGCAAAAACAAAATGCAGCTATTTGGATATAACTATGGATTATTTGGAACCAAATCAACATTGGGTGTTGAAGTAGAAGTCCTGGGAGTGCATTCTGACGAAGAACAGCAAAGGTAATCCAATTTTTCTTATAGTAAATCTGAGTTTGGTGAGTGCCAAACTTGGTGGGTGTCAAAATAGCTAGCCATGATGGCCGGGCTATCTACTCAGAATATTGCAAAATGTGCTTTCACCGAAAAGCTATTTTAAAATCGGACACCGCGATTGCATAAAGGAGTTCTGTATCTATAATTCTTAAAACAATTGTTATGTTTTTTGTGAACGTTTATCGTGAGTAATTTAGTAAATTCACTGGAAGTTTTCGGTGGGTATTCTAGTTCTGAACGTCACATGCTAATGTAAAAAGCTGTTTTTTGATATAAATATGAACTTGATTGAACAAAACATGCATGTATTGTATAACATAATGTCCTAGGAGAGTCATCTGATGAAGATCATCAAAGGTTAGTGCTGCATTTAGCTGTGGTTTTGGTTTTTGTGACATTATATGCTAGCTTGAAAAATGGGTGTTTGATTATTTCTGGCTGGGTACTCTCCTGACATAATCTAATGTTTTGCTTTCGTTGTAAAGCCTTTTTGAAATCGGACAATGTGGTTAGATAAAGGAGAGTCTTGTCTTTAAAATGGTGTAAAATAGTCATATGTTTGAAAAATTGAAGTTTTGGGATTTTTGAGGAGTTTGTAATTCGCACCACGCTCTATCATTGGATATTGGCGAGGCATTCCGCTAGCGGCACATCTAGATGTAAGAGGTTAAAGAACGACCAGGCATCCTCGACTGACGGGATGAGGTCAATATCCTTCCAGGACACCCGGGCAAGGTCGATTAGAAAAGCCTGCTCGCAGAAGTGTTTTAGGGAGCGTTTGACAGTGATGTTTGCAATCGCAACAAATAATCTGCTCAGACCCCAACCAAGGAGGATGAAAGTGGAGCTATAAATTCTCAGACAACCCAAAGATTCCTTGATGCCCTTTCAGACTCCCCCGCCTACCCAAGGACGTCAGAGGACAAAAATCAGTTAACCACCTAACTGAGGAACTCAATTTAACCTTGCACAATACCTTAAATACAGTTGCACCCCTAAAAACTAAAAACATTTGTCATGAGAAACTAGCTCCCTGGTATACAGAAAATACCCGAGCTCTGAAGCAAGCTTCCAGAAAATTGGAACGAAAAGGTGCCACACCAAACTGGAAGTCTTCCGACTAGCTTGGAAAGACAGTACCGTGGAGTATCGAAGAGCCCTCACTGCTGCTCGATCATCCTATTTTTCCAACCTAAGTGAGGAAAATAAGAACAATACGAAATGTATTTTTGATACTGTCGCAAAGCTAACTAAAAAGCAGCATTCCCCAAGAGAGGATGGCTTTCACTTCAGCAGTAATTAATTCATGAATTTCTTTGAGGAAAAGATCATGATCATTAGAAAGCAAATTATGGACTCCTCTTTAAATCTGCGTATTCCTCCAAAGCTCAGTTGTCCTGAGTCTACACAACTCTGCCAGGACCTAGGATCAAGGGAGACACTCAAGTGTTTTAGTACTTTAACTCTTGACACAATGATGAAAGTAATTATGGCCTCTAAACCTTCAAGCTTCATACTGGACCCTATTCCAACTAAACTACTGAAAGAGCTGCTTCCTGTGCTTGGCCCTCCTCCTATGTTGAACATAATAAACGGCTCTCTATCCACCGGTGGTGTACCAAACTCACTAAAAGTGGCAGTAATAAAGCCTCTCTTTAAAAAGCCAAACCTTGACCCAGAAAATCTAAAAAACTATCGACCTATATCGAATCTCCCATTCCTCTCCCATTTTTTTGAAAAAGCAATGTATACGAAATGCTTCAGTCTGGTTTTAGATCCCATCATAGCACTGAGACTGCACTTGTGAAGGTGGTAAATTACCTTTTAATGGCATCAGACCGAGGCTCTGGATCTGTCCTCGTGCTCCTAGACCTTAGTGCTGCTTTTGATACCATCAATCACCACATACTTTTGGAGAGATTGGAAACCCAAATTGGTCTACACGGACAAGTTCTGGCCTGGTTTAGATCTTATCTTTCGGAAAGATATGTTTGTCTCTGTGAATGGTTTGTCCTCTGACAAATCAACTGTAAATTTCGATGTTCCTCAAGGTTCCGTTTTAGGACCACTATTGTTTTCACTATATATTTTACCTCTTGGGGATGTCATTCGAAAACATAATGTTAACTTTCACTGCTATGTGGATGACACACAGCTGTACATTTCAATGAAACATGGTGAAGCTCCAAAATTGCCCTTGCTGGAAGCCTGTGTTTCAAACATAAGGAAGTGGATGGCTGCAAACGTTCTACTTTTAAACTCGGACAAAACAGAGATGCTTGTTCTTGGACCCAAGAAACAAAGAGATCTTCTGTTGAATCTGACAATTAATCTTGATGGTTGTACAGTCATCTCAAATAAAACTGAAGGACCTCGGCGTTACTCTGGACCCTGATCTCTCTGTTGACGAACATATCAAGATTGTTTCAAGGACAGCTTTTTTCTATCTGCGTAACATTGCAAAAATCTGAAAGTTTCTGTCCAAAATTGACACAGAAAAATTAATCCATGCTTTTATTACTTCTAGGTTAGACTACTGCAATGCTCTACTTACCCAGATAAAGCACTAAATAAACTTCAGTTAGTGCTAAATACGGCTGGTAGAATCCTGACAAGAACCAAAACATTTGATCATATTACTCCAGTGCTAGCCACCCTACACTGGCTTCCTGTTAAGGCAAGGGCTGATTTCAAGGTTTTACTGCTAACCTACAAAGCATTACATGGGCTTGCTCCTACCTATCTTTCCGATTTGGTCATGCCGTACATACCTACACGTACGCTACGGTCACAAGACGCAGGCCTCCTAATTGTCCCTATAATTTCTAAGCAAACCCCTGGAGGCAGGGCTTTCTCCTATAGAGCTCCATTTTTATGTAATGGTCTGCCTACCCATGTGAGAGACGCAGACTCGGTCTCAACCTTTAAGTCTTTATTGAAGACTAATTTCTTCAGTAGGTCCTATGATTGAGTGTAGTCTGGCCCAGGAGTGTGAAGGTGAACGGAAAGGCACTGGAGCAACGAACCGCCCTTGCTGTCTCTGCATAGCCGGTTCCCCTCTCTCCACTGGGATTCTCTGCCTCTAACCCTATTACAGGGGCCGAGCCATTGGCTTACCGGTGCTCTTCCATTCCGTCCCTTGGAGGGGTGCGTCACTTGAGTTGAGTCACTGACGTGGTCTTCCTGTCTGGGTTGGTGCCCCCCCTTGGGTTGTGCCGTGGCAGGGATCTTTGTGGGCTATACTCGGCCTTGTCTCAGGATGGAAAGTTGGTTGTTGAAGATATCCCTCTAGTGGTGTGGGGGCTGTGCTTTGGCATAGTGGGTGGGGTTATTTCCTGCCTGTTTGGCCCTGTCTGGGGGTATCATCGGATGGGGCCACAGTGTCTCCTGACCCCTCCTGTCTCAGCCTCCAGTATTTATGCTGCAGTAGTTTATGTGTCGGGGGGGCTAGGGTCAGTCTGTTATATCTGGAGTATTTCTCCTGTCTTATCCGGTGTCGTGTGTGAATTTAAGTATGCTCTCTCTAATTCTCTCTTTCTTTCTTTCTTTCTTTCTTTCTTTCTTTCTTTCTTTCTCTCTTTCTCTCGGAGGACCTGAGCCCTAGGACCATGCCTCAGGACTACCTGGCATGATGACTCCTTGTTGTCCCCAGTCCACCTGGCCGTGCTGCTGCTCCAGTTTCAACTGTTCTGCCTATGGAACCCTGACCTGTTCACTGTGATTACTATTATTTGACCATGCTGGTCATTTATGAACATTTGAACATATTGGCCATGTTCTGTTATAATCTCCGCCCGGCACAGCCAGAAGAGGACTGGCAACCCCTCATAGCCTGGTTCCTCTCTAGGTTTCTTCCTAGGTTTTTGCCTTTCTAGGGAGTTTTTCCTAGCCACCGTGCTTCTACACCTGCATTGCTTGCTGTTTGGGGTTTTAGGCTGGGTTTCTGTACAGCACTTTGATATATCAGCTGATGTAAGAAGGGCTATATAAATACATTTGATTTGATTTGATGAGGGGTGGTTGTTTGACCGCGGACCCTTAGCAGATGCAGGCAATGAGGCAGTGATCGCTGAGATCCTGATTGAAAACAGCAGAGGTGTACTTGGAGGGCAACTTGGTCAAGATAATATCTATGAGGGTGCCCATGTTTCTGGATTTAGGGTTGTACCTGGTGGGTTCCTTGATAATTTGTGTTAGATTGAGGGCATCTAGCTTAGATTGTAGGACTGCCAGGGTGTTAAGCATATCCCAGTTTAGGTCACCTAACAGAACGAACTCTGAAGATAGATGGGGGGGCAATCAATTCATATATGGTGTCCAGGGCACAGCTGGGAGCTGAGGGGGGTCTATAACAGGCGGCAACAGTGAGAGACATTTCTTTGCAGGCTATCTCTGGAGTAGATTGCAACTCCTCCCCCTTTGGCAGTTATATCTTGACAGAAAATGTTGTAGTTGGGTATGGAAATCTCAGAATTTTTGATGGCCTTCCTAAGCCAGGATTCAGACACGGCAAGGACATCAGGGTTGGGGGAGTGTGCTAAAGCAGTGAGTAAAACAAACTTAGGTAGGAGGCTTCTGATGTTAACATGAATGAAACCAAGGCTTTTACGATTACAGAAGTCAACAAATGAGAGTGCCTGGGGACACGCAGGGCCTGGGTTAACCTCCACATCATCCGAGGACAGAGGAGGAGTAGGATGAGGGTACGGCTAAAGGCTATCAAAACTGGTCATCTAGTGTGTTGGGGACAGAGAATAAAAGGAGCAGATTTCTGGGCGTGGTAGAATAGATTCAGGGCATAATGTACAGACAGGGGTATGTTGTGGTGCGGGTACAGTGGAGGTAAACCCAGGCACCGAGTGATGATAAGAGAGGTTGCATCTCTGGACGGGCTAGTTATGCTGGGTGAGGTCACCGCATGTGTCGGAGGTGGGACAAAGGAGCATCTGAGGCATGTTGAGTGGGATTAGGGGCTCTATCCTAAACAACAGTGTACAAGGCATATTGACATTTGAGAGAGACATAAAGCGAGGCATAAAGCAATCACAGGTGTTGATTGGGAGAGCTAGCTAAGACAACAGCGGGTAAGACAACAACAGCTAATCAGCTAAAGACAACAACAACAGGTAAAATGGCAATGAATGGGCAGAGAGGGTTGGTTAACTACACACAGGGCCTGAGTTCGAGGCTGGGGCCGACAGATAAACAAAAAATAAACAAAATGGAGTACCGTGATTAATGAACAGTCCAGCAGGCATCAGCTATGTAGACAAGTGATCATAGGGTCCAGCGAACAGCAATAGATGGAACAGGGAAGCAGCGTGGTAGTCTTTACTACGCTAGCATGCGGGAGACACAGCGTTTAAAGTTAGCAGGCCAGGGTAAGTATAAGCGTCTGCTCCAACGTCCGGCAAAGGCCGGTTGAGGGCACAGCGGATGGAGTTACGTCGGCGGACCAGTCGTGGTGGTACGGCGGGGCAGAGTGTCGACAAAGGGTCCGGACCAGATGGCGAAAGAGGTATTGTAGTTGTAGTAATTTAGTTTGCTAGCCGGGAGATGCGCCTGCCTCGCGGCTAACTGGTGCTAGCTTCGGGGCAGGGGCTTTAGCCACTATAGCCACTCGGTAGCAGCTAGCTAGCAGCGATGATCCGATGCAAAGGTCCAGAGCTTACGGCAAGGATCCAGAGGAGTAGTGGAATCTAGCCATATTGGGGTAGAGTCCGGGAGGCATCGGCTGAATAGCCGAATGGTCACAGAGTAGGCCGGGAGGTGGGCCAGCTCAGGGCTAGCTTCGAGGCTGGGTCACTCGGTGGCAGCTAGCTAGCTGTGATGATCAGGAGTAACAATGACTAAATAGCTAGTAGCTAATTAGCTGGTTAGCTACTGACGGCTAGCTTCTGATGGAGGTTCTGGCTATAAGGACGCTCAAAAATAGCGGATCTGTGTCACATTGGCTGAGGCGGGTTACGGAAGGTATATTTAATTTAAAAATGGGAAAAAATTGAAAATAAATTGAAATATATACAAAAAATACAAAAAATACAAAAAGTAAACGAGAGGACGACAAACCACGTCTGCAATCTTGGAAATGTATGTATGTCTACCTATAGAGGAACTAATGTATGTCTACCTATAGAGGAACTAATGTATGCCTACTTATTGAGGAACTAATGTATGCCTTCCTATAGAGGAACTAATGTATGTATACCTATAGAGGGACAATTATTACAATTCTTCACAGAGAAACAACGAAAATGGATGTTCTGAGTCCATGTCAATGCTTAAATCACATCCGAAGACAATTTTTGAGGTCTGAAAAAAAGCTAACAAATGTAGATTTTTTTGTGTAATTCCCATTTAATTGCGCATTTCGCAAGAGATCAATGTGTCGTTCTAGAGATGTTTCTGTTGTTAGACATACTGCTGCAGCACGTCATGGCAGGAGTGCCCTTGTCAGATGGAACAGTTATCTGCACTGCTTGGTCATGTTGTCAACAGCATCGTCATGGCAGGAGTGCCCTTCTCAGATGGAACAGTTATCTGCACTGCTTGGTCATGTTGTCAACAGCATCGTCCAAAAACACACATCTCTTATCAAACTACTTTTCATTGGGAAGGCAGCTAAAGTGTTTTCATCAAAACCATTCACTTTTGCATGTGAAAACACATAATCCTACTCTTTACTACACGCCCTCAATAACACCACTTCACCGTGGGCTTTGAACAGGGCACACTTGCTACATACAGGGTTATACTGGCTACATACATGGTGTTACTGGCTACATACAGAGTGCTACTGGCTACATACAGAGTGCTACTGGCTACATACAGGGTGTTACTGGCTACATACAGGGTGTTACTGGCTACATACAGGGTGTTACTGGCTACATACAGAGTGCTACTGGCTATATACAGGGTGTTACTGGCTACATACAGGGTGTTACTGGCTACATACATGGTGTTACTGGCTACATACATGGTGTTACTGGCTACATACAGGGTGTTACTGGCTACATACAGGGTGTTACTGGCTACATACAGGGTGTTACTGGCTACATACAGGGTGTTACAGGCTACATACAGGGTGTTACTGGCTACATAAAGGGTGTTACTGGCTACATACAGGGTGTTACTGGCTACATACAGGGTGATACTGGCTACATACAGGGTTATACTGGCTACATACAGGGTGTTACTGGCTACATACAGGGTTATACTGGCTACATACAGGGTGTTACTGGCTACATACAGGGTTATACTGGCTACATACAGGGTGTTACTGGCTACATACAGGGTTATACTGGCTACATACAGGGTGTTACTGGCTACATACAGGGTGCTACTGGCTATATACAGGGTGTTACTGGCTATATACAGGGTGTTACTGGCTATATACAGGGTGTTACTGGCTACATACAGGGTGCTACTGGCTACATACAGGGTGTTACTGGCTACATACAGGGTGTTACGGGCTACATACAGGGTGTTCCTGGCTATATACAGGGTGTTACTGGCTATATACAGGGTGTTACTGGCTACATACAGGGTGTTACAGGCTATATACAGGGTGTTACTGGCTACATACAGGGTGCTACTGGCTATATACAGGGTGTTACTGGCTACATACAGGGTGTTACTGGCTACATACAGGGTGTTACTGGCTACATACAGGGTGTTACTGGCTACATACAGGGTGTTACAGGCTACATACAGGGTGTTACTGGCTACATAAAGGGTGTTACTGGCTACATACAGGGTGTTACTGGCTACATACAGGGTGATACTGGCTACATACAGGGTTATACTGGCTACATACAGGGTGTTACTGGCTACATACAGGGTTATACTGGCTACATACAGGGTGTTACTGGCTACATACAGGGTTATACTGGCTACATACAGGGTGTTACTGGCTACATACAGGGTTATACTGGCTACATACAGGGTGTTACTGGCTACATACAGGGTGCTACTGGCTATATACAGGGTGTTACTGGCTATATACAGGGTGTTACTGGCTACATACAGGGTGCTACTGGCTACATACAGGGTGTTACTGGCTACATACAGGGTGTTACGGGCTACATACAGGGTGTTCCTGGCTATATACAGGGTGTTACTGGCTACATACAGGGTGTTACTGGCTACATACAGGGTGTTACTGGCTACATACAGGGTGTTACAGGCTATATACAGGGTGTTACTGGCTACATACAGGGTGTTACAGGCTATATACAGGGTGTTACTGGCTACATACAGGGTGCTACTGGCTATATACAGGGTGTTACTGGCTACATACAGGGTGTTACTGGCTACATACAGGGTGTTACTGGCTACATACAGGGTGTTACTGGCTACATACAGGGTGTTACAGGCTACATACAGGGTGTTACTGGCTACATAAAGGGTGTTACTGGCTACATACAGGGTGTTACTGGCTACATACAGGGTGATACTGGCTACATACAGGGTTATACTGGCTACATACAGGGTGTTACTGGCTACATACAGGGTTATACTGGCTACATACAGGGTGTTACTGGCTACATACAGGGTTATACTGGCTACATACAGGGTGTTACTGGCTACATACAGGGTTATACTGGCTACATACAGGGTGTTACTGGCTACATACAGGGTGCTACTGGCTATATACAGGGTGTTACTGGCTATATACAGGGTGTTACTGGCTACATACAGGGTGCTACTGGCTACATACAGGGTGTTACTGGCTACATACAGGGTGTTACGGGCTACATACAGGGTGTTCCTGGCTATATACAGGGTGTTACTGGCTACATACAGGGTGTTACTGGCTACATACAGGGTGTTACAGGCTATATACAGGGTGTTACTGGCTACATACAGGGTGCTACTGGCTATATACAGGGTGTTACTGGCTACATACAGGGTGCTACTGGCTACATACAGGGTGTTACGGGCTACATACAGGGTGTTACTGGCTATATACAGGGTGTTACTGGCTATATACAGGGTGTTACTGGCTACATACAGGGTGTTACGGGCTACATACAGGGTGTTACTGGCTACATACAGGGTGCTACTGGCTATATACAGGGTGTTACTGGCTACATACAGGGTGTTACTGGCTACATACAGGGTGTTACGGGCTACATACAGGGTGTTACTGGCTATATACAGGGTGATCCTGGCCGCATACAGGGTGTTACTGGCTATATACAGGGTGTTACGGGCTACATACAGGGTGTTACTGGCTATATACAGGGTGATACTGGCCGCATACAGGGTGTTACTGGCTACATACAGGGTGTTACGGGCTACATACAGGGTGTTACGGGCTACATACAGGGTGTTACGGGCTACATACAGGGTGTTACTGGCTACATACAGGGTGTTACTGGCTATATACAGGGTGATACTGGCTACATACAGGGTGTTACAGGCTACATACATGGTGTTACAGGCTACATACAGGGTGTTACGGGCTACATACAGGGTGTTACGGCTACATACAGGGTGTTACTGGCTACATACATGGTGTTACGGGCTACATACAGGGTGTTACTGGCTACATACAGGGTTATACTGGCTACATACAGGGTGTTACTGGCTACATACAGGGTTATACTGGCTACATACAGGGTGTTACTGGCTACATACAGGGTGATACTGGCTACATACAGGGTGATAAATAAAAGTGCAGTATGTGTTTGCTCTACTACTGGCTCTGGGAGGATCTAAATGTGTTGGTTCCCTAGAGGTGCTTCATTAACACAGAATCACATTCAACTTAATTGGGTGGAGAGATGCAGGGATGGATAGATGGAGGGATGGATGGATGGATGTAAAGAAAATGAGGCAGGGCCTGAGAGTAGCACAGAAATGGAGAAAATGGTATCAAATGGAGAGGGAGAGAGCGAGAGAGAGAGAGAGAGTGAGAGAGAGAGAGAGAGAGAGAGAGAGAGAGAGAGAGAGAGAGAGAGAGAGACTATACTATTATTCATCTTCTAGGAAGGGTACAAATTGGGTCTCTCTGGGGTCAATCTCAGCCGATGTTGTCTGTATATATTAACTTGGTCAAAATGACCTCATGTCAAGCAATTGCTTTATGTCTATTGTATCTCACCCCTATCTGGCCTAATGCAGAGGTGTGGACATACTCATCAGTTATCCATTCCCCTGGGTGCAACCATATGTTTATACTATACAGTGAGTGCTCACACACACACACATATATATATACACACACACACACGAGCACTCATACAAATACAGGCGCGCGTGCACACACACACACACACACACACACACACACACACACACACACACACACACACACACACACACACACAGCATGTGTGTGTACATGTGTGTGTGTCCCAGCATGTATATTAGTGTGTTTGTTTACACATGTTCACCAGTCACCAGTCTGCCTATATCAGTTCCCCAAACATGACATCACTATCAGTATCACCCCTCCCTACATCTTCCTATCAGCTGGCGGAGCGAGGCAATGACATGCACTAATTCAATGACCATTCATATTTAACGAGTTACCCGGTGGCAACACCCACTGAAACATTGATAAGGGAACAGAGTCTTCAGCGCTCCCAAATCGCAATTATGTTTGGGAATGTGTCTTCAAAATGGGAATTATCGTCAGCACTCAAGGAAAACTGTTTTCCCAGGTAATTAGTGCTAGGATTAATCTCTGTGTGTGTAATGGACCAGACGAGAGAGTAATGTCTTCACTAATTCTCATCACAGAGAGAGGCGAGTTGGAGGTGTGTGTGTGTGTGTGTGTGGTGTGTGCATGTGTGTGTTTTATGTGTATATAAATACTAATTTCTCTATGCGCCAATAATTCTCATTAGAGACAGACTGTGCCATAGAACACCTGCACTCACTAAATGTACCTGCAGACTGATGACTCCAGCACACCTCTCTGTGTCTCGGTTTCCACACCATTAGTCCATTAGCGTTAGCAGTGATCTGTGTTTCTTTGCCATTAGCTTAGCCCATTAGGCTATTAGCTCTGAGGGAAAGGAAAGGAAACAAGTAAAGGATGCAAGGATAAGGATGACAGCTGTTTGGAACATGTCCTGTTTCACTGTGTTTCAGTACACTGTCTCACTAGCTTACAGCATGCATATCAGTGTTAGCCGCTATTAGCCAGTTAGCTCTAGTAAAGAGGAGATAAGGAAATGCCAGCTGAGTCTCACTGATACCACTATCTGTGTGTTATTCACTGTTAGCCACTGTTAGCATTAGCGGATAAATGCTATCACTTTCACTGACTGGAAGTGAATGGAGAGATTAGCTGACCCTCGCTTGATCGGACTAATTGGTGCTTACGATGATTAGAAGCTGTCTGAGGTAAGGGGAAAATCAATAGGTGTTTACAATTTTGTCTGAGAACAGAGTTGTATTTGAGAGGGATGGGGTTGGGGTCAGAGAGAGAACAGTGATCTACATTACAGGAGGATATGTAAATCTGTAAGGGACTCTGTTGTAGTAGAGGGCATCTGATAGGAGATGGGCTGCTCAGATCAAACAGCACTGTCCTGGGGTTATGCAGTTAGAACAGAGTAGAGGATCACAGCAAAGTACAAGGACATATACAATGACTGTACTGATTGAATGGAGAAAACATTAGGAACACCTTCCTAATATTGAGTTGCACCCCAGCAATTGCCTTCAGAACAGCCTCAATTCATCGGGGCATGGACTCTACAAGGTGTCGAAAGCGTTCCACAGGGATGCTGGCCCATGTTGACTCCAATGCTTCCCAAAGTTGTGTCAAGTTGGCTGGATGTCCTTTGGGTGGTGGACCATTCTTGATACACACGGGAAACTGTTGAATGTGAAAACCCCAGCAGCGTTGCAGTTCTTGACACAATTAAACCAGTGAGCCTGGCACCTACTACCATATCCTGTTCAAATGCACTTAAATCTTTTGTCTTGCCCATTCACTCTCTGAATGGCACACATGCACAATCCATGTCTCAATTGTTTCAAGACCAAGATCCTTATTTAACCTTTATTTAACCTCATCTATACTGATTGAAGCGGATTGAACAAGTGACATCAATAAGGGATCATAGCTTTCACCTGGATTCACCTGGTCAGTCTATGTCATGGAAAGAGTGGATGTTCCTAATGTTTTGTACACTCAGTGTAGACATGTCACATGCAAACAAACGGACAGACAGACAGACGGACAGACGGACAGACGGACAGACGGGCAGATGGACAGACAGCCAAACAGAGATAAACAAGACAGAGAGAGCGAGAGACAGGCAGACCGAGAGAGAGACAGACAGAAAGAGACAGACTGACAGAGAGACAGACAGAGAGAGAGAGCGAAAGAGAGAGCGAAAGAGAGAGCGAAAGAGAGAGCGAAAGAGAGACAGAACTCACTGGGTACTCTGTTGATGGCTTTGAGGGGTCTGAGGACCCTGACTGTCCTGATGGCTGAGAGGTTGATGTTCTGCAGGTCCAACGAGTACTCCACCATCCTACACAGAGAGAAACACACATAGGAGTCAAGGAACTGTGTGTGTGCGTGTGCCTGTGTGTGTGAGAGAGAGCACTTACTGTACACATGACTCACTGACACATTCTCAGTTCCCATTTGTTCTACAGAATCTCATTTTAAATCCATCCATATTCAGCAAAGCCCAAGAGGGCTCTTTCCCTCAGGCAAGATCTCTGAGTGCCTCTCCAATCCGTCTACAGGTTACATCCCAGTTTCAGGACCTAAGCCTGCCACAACACTGCACCAAAGCAACTGTGGGGTTAACTCATGGGTTAACTCATGAACTGCTGGGTTAACCCATGATCCAAAATGCCAGATATGAGTGCATATACAGTTTTCCAATTTATAATGTGCTCACATCTGAGCCAGTGTTTATTCTCATTCAGACAGTAAGGTATTGTCTCAGAGTATCTTTGAAGCAGAGGGAAGGAAGGGTAGAGGGGAGAGAGCTATGAATTATCATATCATTTTAATTCAATTGTACAATTATGGGAGCATCTTTGCAGTACCCACAGTATCAACAGGCTAAAAGGAGAGAAAGAGTGTAAGGGAGAGGTGGAGAAGCAGAGAAAGAGAGAGAGACCTACAGCTCATCTCTTGGCTGTAGTACTGTAGATTACTTTATCACTGACCTCAACCCAGAGTCTCTCAGAGTGTTCACAGTCAAACACCCCTATCAGATCACAGAAAAATCACAGTCTACCTGGACAGAGCAATAGTCAATAATGAGGCATCAAAGCCAAGGGACCAGCACAATATTAAGAAATGCTATAGATGGAAGGAAAGTATTGTAAAAAATTACCAAAAACAATTAGGCAACAACAAATTCAAACCATTTCAGACAACTTCCTGGACAAAACATTTCACTGTAAAAGTGAAGGTGTAAACTTGGCAGTAGAAAGCCTAAACAGTAAATTTGACCTTTCAGCTTCCCTATTAAATCTAAAAATGTCAAGCAGACAACCTAAGAAAATTAACAACAATGACAAATGGTTTGATGAAGAATGCAAAAACCTAAGAAAGAAATGGAGAAACCTGTCCAACTAAAAACAGAGACCCAGAAAACCTGAGTCTACGTCTTCACTATGGTGAATCACTAAAACAATACAGAAATACACTACGGAAAAAGAAGGAACAGCTCGTCAGAAATCAGATCAATGTAATTGAAGAATCCATAGAATCTAACCACTTCTGGGAAAATTGGAATACACTAAACAAACAACAACACAAAGAGTTATCTATCTAAAACGGAGATGTATGGATAAACCACTTCTCTAATCTTTTTGGCCCTATAAGAAATAACAAACAGCAAAAACGTATACATGATCAATTAGAAATCTTAGAATCAGCTATTAAAGACTACCATAACACACTGGATTCTTCAATTACATTGAATGAACTACAAGACAAAATACACACCCTCCAACACCAAAATACCTCTGATGTTGATGGTATCCTACATGAAATGATAAAATATAAAATAAACTCTTTAACATCATCCTCATTTCTGTCATCTTCCCCAATATTTGGAACCAAGGACTGATCACCCCGATCCACAAAAGTGGAGACAAATTTGACCCCAATAACTACCGTGGGAAATGCGTCAACAGCAACCTTGGGACAATCCTCTGCATTATCATTAACAGCAGACTTGTACATTTCCTCAGTGAAAACAATGTACTGAGCAAATGTCAAATTGGCTTTTTACCATATTACCGAACGACAGACCACGCATTCACCCTGCACACCATAATTGACAAACAAACAAACCAAAACAAAGGCAAAGTCTTCTCATGCTTTGTTGACTTCAAAAAAGCTTTTGACTCAGTTTGGCATGAGGGTCTGCTATACAAATTGATGGAAAGTGGTGTTGGGGGAAAAAACAGCAGCTTAAGCCCCACCCTCTTCAACATATATATAAACGAATTGGCAAGGGCACTAGAACAGTCTGCAGCACCCGGCCTCACCCTACTACAATCTGAAGTTAAATGTCTACTATTTGCTGATGATCTGGTGCTTCTGTCCCAAACCAAGTAGGGCCTACTGTCACGCCCTGTGTAATTGGTCAGAGCGTGACTAGGGGGGTTTCTAGATAGTATATTTCTATGTTGGTGTATGTGTATGGTTCCCAATTGGAGGCAGCTGATTAATCGTTGCCTCTAATTGGGGATCATACTGAGTGTGTTCCTTTTCCCACCTGCGATGTGGGATATTATTTTGTTTTGTATGTGTGCTTATGTGCGCTACGTATTTCACATTGTTATATCTTTGTTGTTTTGAGAAGTTTCACTATTATTAAAATGTGGAACTCTACTCACGCTACGCCTTGGTCCAATTATTTATATGACGATCGTGACAGAAAATCCCACCATTACAGGACCAAGCAGCGTACCCAGGAGGTGAAGGAGAGTTGGACATGGGAAGAGATACTGGGTGGATGCGAGATCCTTCCTTGGCGGGAGTCGCTGAGGAGTAAAGGAGGACAGCAATGACGCCGGGGTCCGCGGCCACAAACAGCCCAAGGGCAACCCCAAGTTTTTTTTGGGGGGGGGGCACAAGGGGCAGTCGGCCGAGCCGAGGAGAGAGCCAGAGACTGTCTGGGAGTCGATGGAGCAGTTGGAGGAGGGATATCAGAGAGAGATGTTGGTTAGGTGTATTCTGCAGCACAGGCGCCCTGGAGAGCATGTCATCAGTCTGGTGAAACCTGTGCCGGCTCCAGGCCTCCAGTGCACCTCCCCAGCCCGGTACGTCCTGTGCCAGCTCCCCGCACTCGCCCTGAGGAGCGTGTCATCAGTCCGATGAAACCTGTGTCGGCTCCCGCACCAGGCCTCCAGTGCACCTTCCCAGCCTAGTACATCCTGTGCCGGCTCCCCGCACTCATCCTGAGGAGCATGTCATCAGTCCGGTGAAACCTGTGCCGGCTCCACGCACCAGGCCTGCAGTGCGCATTACTAGCCCGGCACATCCTGTGCTGGCTCCCCGCACTCGCCCTGAGGAGCGTGTCATCAGTCCGGTGAAACCTGTGCCGGCTCCACGCACCAGGCCTCCAGTGCGCCTTCCCAGCCCGGTATGTCCTGTGCCGGCTCCACGCACTTGCCCTGAGGAGCGTGTCATCAGTCCGGTGCAACCTGTGCCGGCTCCACGCACCAGGCCTCCAGTGCGCCTTCCCAGCCCAGTACATCCTGTGCTGGCTCCCCGCACTCGCCCTGAGGAGCGTGTCATCAGTCCGGTGAAACCTGTGCCGGCTCCACGCACCAGGCCTCCAGTGCGCCTTCCCAGCCCGGTACGTCCTGTGCCGGCTCCACAAACTCACCCTGAGGAGCATGTCATCAGTCCAGTTCAACCGGTGCCGGCTCCACGCACCAGGCCTCCAGTGCGTCTTCCCAGCCCGGTACGTCCTGTGCCGGCTCCGCACACTCGTCCACCAGTGCGTGTGTACAGTCCAGAGTCTCCAGCGATGGTCTACAGCCCGGAACCTCCAGCGACGGTTCAGAGTCCAGAGTCCAGAGCTTCCAGTGACGGTTCACAGTCCAGAGCTTCCAGCGACGGTTCACAGTTCAGAGTCTCCAGTGGCGGTCCACGGTCTGGAGCCTCCAGTGACGGTCCACGGCCCGGAGCTTCCAGTGACGGTCCACGGCCCGGAGCTTCCTGCGCCGGTGCCATGGCCGGAACTTTCCACTGCGCCGATGCCCAGTCCAGGCACGGTGTCCAGTCCCGCACCATGGCCGGAGCCTTCCTCTGCGCCGGTGCTCAGTCCAGGCACGGTGTCCAGTCCCGCTCCATGGCCGGAGCCTTCCTCTGCGCCGGTGCCCAGTCCAGGCACGGTGTCCAGTCCCTCTCCATGGCCGGAGCCTTCCTCTGCGCCGGTGCTCAGTCCAGGCATGGTGTCCAGTCCCGCTCCATGGCCGGAGCCTTCCTCTGCGCCGGTGCCCAGTCCAGGCACGGCGTCCAGTCCCTCTCCATGGCCGGAGCCTTCCTCTGCGCCGGTGCTCAGTCCAGGCACGGTGTCCAGTCCCGCTCCATGGCCGGAGCCTTCCTCTGCGCCGGTGCTAAGTCCAGGCACGGCGTCCAGTCCCGCACCATGGCCGGAGCCTTCCTCTGCGCCGGTGCTCAGTCCAGGCACGGTGTCCAGTCCCGCTCCATGGCCGGAGCCTTCCTCTGCGCCGGTGCCCAGTCCAGGCACGGCGTCCAGTCCCGCTCCATGGCCGGAGCCTTCCTCTGCGCCGGTGCTCAGTCCAGGCACGGTGTCCAGTCCCTCTCCATGGCCGGAGCCTTCCTCTGTGCCGGTGCTCAGTCCAGGCATGGTGTCCAGTCCCGCTCCATGGCCGGAGCCTTCCTCTGCGCCGGTGCCCAGTCCGGGCACGGCGTTCAGCCTTGCTCCATGGCCGGATCCGCGGTCTGAGCGGGTGCTACGTTCCGCACTGGAGCCGCCACCGACGCTAGTTGCCCACCCTAACCCTCCCCATCTAGTTTCAGGTTTCGCGGTCGGAGTCCGCACCTTTGGGGGGGGGGGTTCTGTCACGCCCTGACCATGGCGAGCCCTTGGGGTTCTCTACGGTTTAATAGGTCAGAGCGTGGCTATGGGGGTTTCTAGATATTATATTTCTATGCTGGTGTATGTGTATGCTCCCAATTGGAGGCAGCTGATTAATCGTTGCCTCTAATTGGGGATCATACTTAGTGTGTTCCTTTTCCCACCTGCGATGTGGGATATTGTTTTGTTTTGTATGTGTGCTTATGTGCGCTATGTATTTCACATCGTTATATCTTTGTTGTTTTGAGAAGTTTCACTATTATTAAAATGTGGAACTCTACTCATGCTGCGCCTTGGTCCAATTATTTATATGACGATCGTGACACCTACAGCAGCACCTAGATCTTCTGCACAGATTCTGTCAGACCTGGGCCCTGACAGTGAATCTCAGTAAGACAAAAAATTGTGTTCCAAAAAAGGTCCAGTCGCCAGGACCACAAATATAAATTCCATCTGAACACCGTTGCCCTAGACCACACAAAAAAACTATACATACCTCGGCCTAAACATCAGCGCCACAGGTAACTTCCACAAAGCTGTGAACGATCTGAGAAACAAGGCAAGATGGGGCCTTCTATGCCATCAAAAGGAACATAACATTTGACATACCAATTTGGATCTGGCAAAAAATACTTGAATCAGTTATAGAACCCATTGCCCTTTATGGTTGTGAAGTCTGGGGTCTCCTCACAGACCAATAATTCACAAAATAGGACAAACAGCAAATTAAGACTCTGCATGCAGCATTCTGCAAAAATACCCTCCGTGTACAATGTAAAACAGCAAATAATATATGCAGAGCAGAATTAGTCCCATACCCGCTAATTATCAAAATCCAGAAAAGAGCCATTCAATTCTACAACCACCTAAAAGGAAGCGTTTCCTAAACCATCCATAACAAAGCCATCACCTACAGAGAGATTAACCTGGAGAAGAGTCCCCTAAGCAAGCTGGTAAGGGGCTCTGTTCACAAACACAAACAGACCCCACAGAGCCCCTGGACAGCAACACAATTAGACCCAACCAAATCATGAGAAAACAAAAAGATAATTACTTGACATATTGGAAAGAATAAACAAAAAATACAAAGTAAAGCAAACTAGAATGATATTTGGCCGAATACCTGACCACTGTGACTGACCCAAAATTAAGGAAAGCTTTGACTATGTACAGACTCATTAAGCATAGCCTTGATATTGAGAAAGGTCGCCGTAGGCGAGAGAAGACAGGCTATGTGCAACACTGCCCACAAAATGAAGTGGAAACTGAGCTGCATTTCCTAACCTCCTGCCAAATGGATGACCATATTAGATACACATACAGTTGAAGTCGGAAGTTTACATGCACCTTAGCCAAATACATTTAAACTCAGTTTTTCACAATTCCTGACATTTAATCCTAGTAAACATTCCCTGCCTTAGGTCAGTTAGGATCACCACTTTATTTTAAGAATGCGAAATGTCAGAATAATAGTCGAGAGAATGATTTTTTTCAGCTTTTATTTCTTTCATCACAATCCCAGTGGGTCAGAAGTTTACATACACTTAATTAGTATTTGGGAGCATTGCATTTAAATTGTTTAACTTGGGTCAAACTTTTCGGGTAGGATTCCACAAACTTCCCACAATAAGTTGGGTGAATTTTGGCCCATTCCTTCTGATAGAGCTGGTGTAACTGAGTCAGGTTTGTAGGCCTCCTTGCTCACACACGCTTTTTCAGTTCTGCCCACACATTTTCTATAGGATTGAGGTCAGGGTTTGTGATGGTCACTCCAATACCTTGACTTTGTTGTCCTTAAGCCATTTTGCCACAACTTTGGAGGTATGCTTGGGGTCATTGTCCATTTGGAAGACCCATTTGCAACCAAGCTTTAACTTCCTGACTGATGTCTTGAGATGTTGATTCAATATATCCACATAATTGTCCTCCCTCATGATGCCATCTATTTTGTGAGGTGCACCAGTCCCTCTTGCAGCAAAGCACCCCCACTATCTTTGTCCCCATATGCAGTTGCAAACTGTAGTCTGGCTTTTTTATGGCGGTTTTGGAGCAGGGGCTTCTTCCTTGCTGGGTTATGTCGATATAGGACTCGTTTTACTGTGGATATTGATCCTTTTGTACATGTTTCCTCCAGCATCTTCACAAGGTTCTTTGCTGTTGTTCTGGGATTGATTTGCACTTTTTGCACCAAAGTACGTTCATCTCTAGGAGACAGAACGCGTCTCCTTCCTGAGCGGTATGATGGCTGCGTGGTCCCATGGTGTTTATACTTGCGTACTATTGTTTGTACAGATGAACGTGGTACCTTCAGGCATTTGCAAATTGCTCCCAAGGATGAACCAGACTTGTGGAGTTCTAAAAAAAAAATTCTGAGGTCTTGGCTGATTTCTTTTGATTTTCCCATGATGTCAAGCAAAGAAGCACTGAGTTTGACGATAGGCCTTGAAATACATCCACAGGTCCACCTCCAATTGACTCAAATGATGTCAATTAGCCTATCAGAAGCTTCTAAAGCCATGACATAATTGGAGTTTGACGATAGGCCTTGAAATACATCCACAGGTACACCTCCAATTGACTCAAATGATGTCAATTAGCCTATCAGAAGCTTCTAAAGCCATGACATAATCTGGAATTTTCCAAGCTGTTTAAAGGCACAGTCAACTTAGTGTATGTAAACTTCTGACCCACTGGAATTGTGATACTGTGAATTATAAGTGAAATAATCTGTCTGTAAACAATTGTTGGAAAAATTCCTTGCGTCATGCACAAAGTAGATGTCCTAACCGACTTGCCAAATCTATAGTTTGTTGACAAGAAATTTGTGGGGTGGTTGAAAAACAAGTTTTAATGATTCCAACCTAAATGTATGTAAACTTCCGACTTCAGCTGTATTTCCCTCAGATTACACAGACCCACAAATAATTTTTGATTAACTCCCATATCTATTGGGTGAAATACCACAGTGTGCAATCACAGCAGTAAGATTTGTGACCTGTTGCTACAAGAAAATGGCAACCAGTGAAGAACAAACAACATTATAAATACCATTTTATGTTGTTGATTTATTTTCGCTTTTGTACTTTAACTATTTGCACATCGTTACAACATGGTATATAGACATAATATTACATTTGAAATGCCTCTATTATTTTGGAACTGGTGTGAGCGTAATATTTACTGTTCACTTTTATTTTACTTTTGTTTATCCATTTCACATGCTTTGGCAATGTTAACATATGTTTCCCATGCCAATAAAGCCCCTTGAATTGAAATGAATTGAGGTAGAGGTAAAAGTAGAGGTAGAGGTAGAGAGAGACAGAGAGAGTGAGAGGGGGGGACAGTGAGAGAGAGAGAGAGAGAGAGAGCGAGAGAGGGAGAGAGAAGGAAGGAAGGGAGGACAAAGAGAGAGTCAGAGGGAGAGGTAGAGAGCGAGTCAGAGAGAGAGGTAGAAAGTGAGTCAGAGAGAGAGGTAGAGAGCGAGTCAGAGGGAGAGGTAGAGAGAGAGTCAGAGGGAGAGGTAGAGCGCGAGTCAGAGGGAGAGGTAAAGAGCGAGTCAGAGAGAGAGGTAGAGAGCGAGTCAGAGAGAGAGGTAGAGAGCGAGTCAGAGGGAGAGGTAGAGAGAAGGACAGAGAGAGGGAGAGAGAGAGAGAAAGCGAGAGAGAGAGAAAGCGAGAGAGTCAGAGTTAATGGTAGAGGTAGAGGTAGAGAGAGAGAGAGGTAGAGAGAGAGAGAGAAGGACAGAGAGAGGTAGAGAGAGAGAGAGAGAGGGAGGGAGAGAGAGAGAGAAATAGAGGGATAGAAAGTGGTCTCTGTAAGTGATGCCTGCAGGATGTTGTGGTTTACTAAGAGTCAGACATCTGTTAGCTACTCATTCTCAGCATGTTAAAACTGTTTGTGCCCTGCAACCTAAACCACTTTCACAGAATGGCCACGGTGCTTTATCTTTCCGTGCGCGCGCGCGCGCGTGTGTGTGTGTGTGTGTGTGTGTGTGTGTGTGTGTGTGTGTGTGTGTGTGTGTGTGTGTGTGTGTGTGTGTGTGTGTGTGTGTGTGTGTGTGTGTGTGTGTGTGTGTGTGTGTGTGTGTGTGTGTGTGTGTGTGTGTGTGTGTGTGTGTGTGGACCATGAAAAGAGCCTGGGGTGGAATACATTAATGCAGTGGCAGCAAGGCCTGCCAAGTCTAACACCAGACACAGCCAATCTACTGTACAGTACAACTCATTCAGAGGACCATGTTCATGTGCTGCTGATCACAGCCCTGGACACACTGCATTCTGATGGGAATACAGCTGGCTGTATGTATAACAGACAATCAGCTTTAGTTCAGTGAGCTATACCAGTGGTAATACATTGTTGTGTTGTGACCAATCTACAGCCTTTAGCCCATGCAGTTTTAAACTGCACGGCGATCTAATACAAAGTCACCACAACCCATCAGTTAGGAAGTATTATGTGTGTCCCAAATGGCAACCTATTCCCTATATATTGAACTACAATCGGTAATAGGGTGCCATTTGGGAGACATTGTCATTACAACAGGGATGCCATGTACAGCAGGATGTGTACCACTGCATCCAGTTTTTAATCTGTAGTCTTTATCATAGTGTTGCATGCTGTCCATTCTGATAGCTAGGTTATCAACAAGCTCTCACTATCAGGATAAGGTAAGACCCAGATGCAGACCGTGTCGAAGTAACAATGTTTATTACAGAAACAGAAGCAAAGGTATAGGACGGCAGGCAGGCTCAGGGTCAGGAGAGGCAAGGGTCAAAAACCAGGAGGGCGAGAAAAAGAGAGGATCGGTATATCCAAACAACAGCCCAGGATCGTTACATCTGAACATCACACCTCCGGGACAGGTACAGGATGGCAACAACAACTGCCCGAGTTACACCAGGAACGCACAATCACTCCATCAGTGCTCAGACTGTCCGCAATAGGCTGAGAGAGGCTGGACTGAGGGCTTGTAGGCCTGTTGTAAGGCAGGTCCTCACCAGACATCACCGGCAACAACGTCGCCTATGGGCACAAACCCACCGTCGCTGGACCAGACAGGACTGGCAAAAAGTGTTCTTCACTGACGAGTCGCGTTTTTGTCTCACCAGGGGTGATGATCAGATTCGCATTTATCGTCGAAGGAATGAGCATTACCCCGAGGCCTGTACTCTGGAGCGGGAACGATTTGGAGGTGGAGGGTCCGTCATGGTCTGGGGCGGTGTGTCACAGCATCATCGGACTGAGCTTTTTGTCATTGCAAGCAATCTCAACGCTGTGCGTTACAGGGAAGACATCCTCCTCCCTCATGTGGTAGCCTTCCTGCAGGCTCATCCTGACATGACCCTCCAGCATGACAATGCCACCAGTCATACTGCTCGTTCTGTGCATGATTTCCTGCAAGACAGGAATGTCAGTGTTCTGCCATGGCCAGCGAAGAGCCCGGATCTCAATCCCATTGAGCACATCTGGGACCTGTTGGATCGGAGGGTGAGGGTTAGGGCCATTCCCCCAAAAATGTCCGGGATCTTGCAGGTGCCTTGGTGGAAGAGTGGGGTAACATCTCACAGCAGGAACTGGCAAATCTGGTGCAGTCCATGAGGAGGAGATGCACTGCAGTACTTAGTGCAGCTGGTGGCCACACCAGATACTGACTGCTACCTTTGATTTTGACCCCCCCTTTGTTCAGGGACACATTATTCCATTTCTGTTAGTCACATGTCTGTGGAACTTGTTCAGTTCATGTCTCAGTTATTGAATCTTGTTATGTTCATACAAATATTTACACATGTTCAGTTTGCTGAAAATAAACACAGTTGACAGTGAGAGGATGTTTCACAGTTGACAGTGAGAGGAGTTTAATAGGTGTTATGGTTTAGTGGTTACACAGTACAGAACACTTTGCAGCTATAAGCTAAAGGATATAATATAGCTAAAGCTGCCTGTGCTTCCTGTGTCCTCTGACCTCCATCTTAGTGGGCTTAAAATGTGGTGTCATGTGTCATGCAAAGAGGTACCACAACAGGGTGACAGGTTGGAGAGGAAGGTGGAGAGGTCATGAGAGGAGAATAGAGAGGGATAAAGAGGAAAGGGAAGGGTGAAACAGGGAAAGGGAACTAGATATTGATTGTGATAATGCCAGGGAGTGAGAGAGGGTGGAGGGATGGAGAGCAGCTAGTTCTCACAGTCTCACGCCAGAATTAGACATTCGTCCATGTTTCTGAAATGCAGAATTTTGAAGTGGTTGCAAACAACATTTCAAAGTGTTTAAGGTTAAGTGTAGGCATTTATTCAGAATTCTTAAGGTTAAGTTTAGGCTTGAACTCCGAAATCTTAAGGTTAGGCATTAACTCAGAATGGTTAAGGTAAGGGTTAAGGTTTGGGATAGGCTTAAAACAAAAATCTAAACAGACTTTCTATTGTTGGATTCGAACTTGCAATCTTTGTAATCAGAGTTTCCACGTAATCTCCCGACGTCTTCAGACAGGGAAGGACGTTGAATACTGACTTGTATCACGGGTGACCTGGCTGTGGAGAGAGAGAGGGTGGAATGATTTCTCCTCCAAGCTCCAAGAATAGTGTCTGAGAAGAACATGTTCTGCTTGACAATCCCCATTATGTCAATTTCATCTTTGAGCGATGGCATAATCGTCTCACACACGCACACGCACACGCACACACACACACACACACACACACACACACACACACAAATGCTCATACTCTCACACTCACACACAGTGACAAACAATGTAAATTCCATCAGTACTGTCCTCTTTAGCAAGCAGAAGTGCTGGGACATATACACGTGGCCTCACAGTGCTCCTAGTCTCACTAGAGAAGAGAGGATGTGACAAAAGGGCAAGAGACGATTGTACGTTTACCATCTCCATACTGATGGAAGAGGTGAAATAATACACTGTGACACTGTGTATTATAGCTACAGCCACAGTGGATGATTTCTTCTTTAGTTTGATTGACAATGAGGTTGCACACACACGCACACACACACACACACACACACACACACACACACACACACACACACACACACACACACACACACACGTCACCGGGCTTAGAATGCTGTGTTTAAGTCTGTGAGAACAGTCACTCATGCATAATCATGAGTCTTGAACAGCTTGAATAAAATACGAGTCAGTGAGTTGAAGTGTGTTTTGTATAGACAAGCACCAGTAAAACTCCCTATGATCTCTCCATGCAGTCAGCCAGTTAGTCAGCCAGTTAGTCAGCAAGTCAAACAGTCAGCCAGTCAGCCAGCCAGTCAGCCAGCCAGTCAATCAGTCAGCCAGTCAGCCAGCCAGCCAGCCAGCCAGTCAATCAATCAGTCAGTCAGCCAGCCAGCCAGCCAGCCAGGCAGTCAGGCAGTAAGCTGATCTCTCCTCTTCCTCTCAGAACACACACCCAGTCTGGAGCT
>NC_042988.1:28352220-28354720 GCF_901001165.1 Salmo trutta | reverse complement strand
CTATTTATATAATGAATATGAATTCAGAGGGCCGAAATGACTAAATATTAAAGCATTAGGCCTCTCACTAAAGGCTTCAGTTATACAAAAGTTATACTTCAATCCAAACTGTTTCACTAGCAGATTAGTGAGAATGTCTCACAACCTCTTATTTGAAAATGAAATAATCTCCAAAATATCGCTATTTTTAAAACAAGCCATAGAAATTTGGTTGCAATTTCAGTTTAATCCACCAGAAAGAACAGAACAAATATTATGGTTAAACTCAAATATACTAACTGATTAAAAAAAAAATCATTATAAAAAAATAAAAAGGTATAATCTTTGTAAATGATATCATATATAGGACTGGTGTAGTTATGTCACATATTCAGCTAACAAAAATATATGGAAATGCCTGCTCTACTCAAAATTACAACCAACTAATTGCAGCATTACCTGAAAAATGGAAGAGGCAAGTGGAAGGGGGAGAAGTAAGGAACTTGTCAGCCCTGCATTAAAGACCAAAATTATACCAGTTTCATTTAAAGACCAAAAAATTGAGAGACCGGTGTGCCATATAGATTGCAAAATAGTTGGGAAGAGATTTATGTACCGATTCCATGGTACATAGTTTATGAACTGATACATAAAACACTGGATTCAAAACAGAGTTTTTCATTTGAAAATAATATACAAAATGATTGGAACCAATAGAATGATATATGGAGGATACAACCATCCCAGCTCTACAGATTTCGCTGCGAAGAGACAATCATTAGATCATTTGTTTTGGTACTGTCCATATGTAGCTTATTTTTGGTCGCAGGTTCAGGAATGGCTGAAGAATTGTAATATTTACCTGTAGCTAACTAGGTCATTTAAAAAGTTTTAGTCAATCTATCAATAACATAATAATACTCCTAGCAAAAAATTTTATCCTTAATTTACAATCAGTAGAATCTATCAGAATAGAAAGATTCAGAACTTTTGTGAAACATCACAACACAGTTGAAAAATATGGCAAATAGAAATCAAAACTGGATGATGTTCAGAGATAGATGGGAGGGGTTGAGTAGAGCTGAAGGATGGGACTGGATGGTGGTCAGAGATAGATGGGAGGGGTTGAGTAGAGCTGAAGGATGGGACTGGATGGTGGTCAGAGATAGATGGGAGGGGTTGAGTAGAGCTGAAGGATGGGACTGGATGGTGGTCAGAGATAGATGGGAGGGGTTGAGTAGAGCTGAAGGATGGGACTGGATGGTGGTCAGAGATAGATGGGAGGGGTTGAGTAGAGCTGAAGGATGGGACTGGATGGTGGTCAGAGATAGATGGGAGGGGTTGAGTAGAGCTGAAGGATGGGACTGGATGGTGGTCAGAGATAGATGGGAGGGGTTGAGTAGAGCTGAAGGATGGGACTGGATGGTGGTCAGAGATAGATGGGAGGGGTTGAGTAGAGCTGAAGGATGGGACTGGATGGTGGTCAGAGATAGATGGGAGGGGTTGAGTAGAGCTGAAGGATGGGACTGGATGGTGGTCAGAGATAGATGGGAGGGGTTGAGTAGAGCTGAAGGATGGGACTGGATGGTGGTCAGAGATAGATGGGAGGGGTTGAGTAGAGCTGAAGGATGGGACTGGATGGTGGTCAGAGATAGATGGGAGGGGTTGAGTAGAGCTGAAGGATGGGACTGGATGGTGGTCAGAGATAGATGGGAGGGGTTGAGTAGAGCTGAAGGATGGGACTGGATGGTGGTCAGAGATAGATGGGAGGGGTTGAGTAGAGCTGAAGGATGGGACTAAAAACAATCAAAAGATAACTATTGTAAAAAATACTGTGTCCGTAAAATGTGTATAGTATATACAGTGGCAAGAAAAAGTATGTGAACCCTTTGGAATTACCTCGATTTTTGCATAAATTGGTCATCAAATTTGATCTGATCTTCATCTAAGTGTAATGAACACGAGGGAGACAGAGCTGGTTTCAAGCGCAGAGCGCAGCAGGTGTTTATTGAAAGGGACCACAGGAGGAGGCAGGTAGCTGGGTCCAGGGGCAGGCAGAAGGTCATACACGGTAGGTCCAAAAATGGCAACAGTACAGGCAGGGAATAGGCAAAAGGCGTCGTGAGTGAGGCAGGCAAAACTATCATACACGGGAGGAGAGAAGGACGGGGAAAACCAGAGCTCCGAAAAGGTGTGTCTCAAAACAAACAAAACCTCACAGTGATGGGGGGCAAGGAACTGAACTAAATAGTGTGGGATGATGACATGCAGGTGTGTGAACAGGTGATTAGAATTCAGGTGATTGGGATCTAGAAAGTGAGCTGGAAAGTGGACTGCGTTCCAGGGATCTAAGTGTTTGGAAGTGTGAGTTGGACGCAGACGTTACACTAAGTCACAACAACAGACAAACATAGTGTGCTTAAACTAATAACACACAAATTATTGTATTTTTCTTGTCTATATTGAATACATAATCTAAACATTCACAGTGTAGGTTGGAAAAAGTATGTGAACCCCTAGG
>NC_042988.1:28317220-28344720 GCF_901001165.1 Salmo trutta | reverse complement strand
TAACATGGAGAGAACCTCAGAAACCTTAAGACCTGGAGGATAACATGGTGGATCTCAGAAGCCTAGAGGCCTGGAGGATAACATGGAGAGAACCTGAGAAGCCCCGAGGGGTGGAAGCTAACATGGAGAGAACCTCAGAAGCCTTGAGTAGGGTCAAGATACTGTATTACCAACCCCTGAACCTAGATACATCTGCATTTATTTTACCCATAAGAGTCTAAGCCCTGTCTATCTGAGAGATATATATTTTTACATGTATTTAACCCCCCCTTATTTTTGGCACTAAACAGTCTCAATATATACTTTCATTAATTTATTCTACTGGTACAGAGGGACCTTCAGACGAGTCTTGTGAGGCCCAAGGGCGTGTCAAAGAAAAATAACTGAGAGTCTCACCTTTCTACAGAGGGGTCATATTAGTGTGTAGCCCAAACTGTTCGGACGCTACAGACTGAAGTTGGCAGATCGGCTGTACCGACTTCCGAAGAGTCCCAAGACACTAATTAGAGCAAAACGAGAACACCATCGTGTTTGTGAGAGTCTCATCTTTCCATAGAGGGGTCATAATAGATTGTAAGCCAAACCGTTCGGACGCTACAGATGATTTTGCGAGAAGACCGATTTTCGGGATGTCTCATGGTCTGACAATGGTCTGTCACCTTTCCCCGCAGATTCAGAAGTGCAACAAATAAAATAAAATATTGTATTAGTCACATGCGCCGAATAAAACAAGTGTAGACCTTACAGTGTAATGCTTACTTACGAGCCCCTAAACAACAATGCAGTTTAAAAATACAGATAAGAATAAGAGATAAAAGTAACAAGTAATTAAAGACCAGCAGTGAAATAACAACAGCAAGACTATATACGGGGGGGGGGGGGGGGGGGGGGGGGTACCGATACAGAGTCAATGTGCAGGGGCACCGGTTATTTGAGGTAGTATGTACATGTAGGTAGAGTAATTAAAGTGACTATGCATAGATGACAACAGAGAGAAGCAGTCAGTGGTGTAAAGAGGGGGTGGGGGGGGTACTGCAAATAGTCTGGGTAGCCATTTGACTAGATGTTAAGGAGTCTTATGGCTTAGGGGTAGAAGCTGTTCAGAAGCCACTTGGACCGAGACGCGGTGGCAGAGAGAACAGTCTATGACTAGGGTGGCTGGAGTCTTTGAACATTTTTAGGGCCTTCCTCTGATACCGCCTGGTATAGAGGTCCTGGATGGCAGGAAGCTTGGCACCAGTGATGTACTGGGCCATTCGCACTACCCTCTGTAGTGCCTTGCGGTTGGTTGCCATACCAGGCAGTGATGCAACCAGTCAGGATGCTCTCGATGGTGCAGCTGTAGAACCTTTTGAGGATCTGATGACCCATGCCAAATCTTTTCAGTCTCCTGAGGGGGAATAGGTTTCGCCGTGGACCATGTTAGTTTGTTGGTGATGTGGACACCGAGGATCTTGAAGCTCGCAACCTGCTCCACTGCAGCCCCATTGATGAGAATGGGGGCATGGTCGATCCTCTTTTTCCTGTAGTCCACAATCATCTCCTTTGTCTTGAGAGGTTGTTGTCCTGGCACCACATGGCCAGGTCTCTGATCTCCTCCCTATAGGCTGTCTCGTTGTTGCCGGTGATCAGACTGTTGTGTCATCAGCAAACTTAATGATGGTGTTGGAGTCGTGCTTGGCCATGCAGTCATGAGTGAACAGGGAGTACAGGAGGGGACTGAGCACGCACACCTGAAGGGCCCTTGTGTTGAGGATCAGCATGGCGGTGTGTTGTTACCTACCCTTACCACCTGGGGACGGCTCGTTAAGAAGTCCTGGATCCAGTTGCAGAGGGAGGTGTTTAGTCCCAGGGTCCTTAGCTTATTTATGAGCTTTGAGGGCACTATGGTGTTGAACGCTGAGCTATAGTCAATGAATAGCATTCTCACATAGGTGTTCCTTTTGTCCAGGTCGGAAAGGGCAGTGTGGAGAGCACTGGAGATTGCATCATCTGTGGATCTGTTGGGGTGGTATGCAAATTGGAGTGCGTGTTTCTGGGATGATGATGTTGATGTGAGCCATGACCAGCCTTCCAAGGCACTTCATGGCTACAGACGTGAGTGCTATGGGTCGGTAGTCATTTAGGCAGGTTACCTTAGTGTTCTTGAGCACAGGGACTATGGTGATCTGCTTACAACATATTGGTATTACAGACTCGGACAGGGAGAGGTTGAAAATGTCAGTGAAGACACTTGCCAGTTGGTCAGCGCATGCTTGGAGTACACATCCTGCTAATCCGTCTGGCCCTGCGGCCTTGTGAATGTTGACCTGTTTAAAGGTCTTACATTTGTATAACCAGCCAGCTGTATGTTAATGTTATCGTTGTTCAACCACGAGTCCGTGAAGCATAAGATGTTAAGTTTTTAATGTCTCGTTGGTAGTTTAATCTTCCGCGTAACTCGTCGATTTTATTGTCCAAAGATTGCATGTTTGATAGTAGAATGGAGGGAAGTGGGGGTTTATTCGATCGCCTGCGAATACTCAGAAGGCAGCCGGACCTTCGACCTCTCTTTCTCCGCCTCCTCTTCACGCAGATCACAGGGATCGGGACCTGTTCCCGAGGAAGCAGCATCTCTTTCACGTCGGGCTCGTCAGAGTCGTGAAAGGTTAAAGAGGATTCTGCTCGTCCGTGGTGAGTAATCTCAGTCCTGATGTCTAGAAGTTATTTTTGGTCAAAAGAGACGGTAGCGGCAACAATATGTATAAAATAGGTAAAAAGGCGGATGCAGTGGATTGTGACACATCCAACGCAAAACAATAGATATCTCTAGCTTAAACTGGCAGATTTAGATTTTTTTATTATGCTAGTTAGATGTTTGTGGTGCGCGAACATCAACCTTAGGGGGTTTAATACTAAAGATACCTGTCTGGGGTGGGTGTGTTTCATTTTGGGAGTCCTTTGATGCATGTTTTTGGGGATAAGTTTGCCGAGATCACGGACACGCACACATACCCTCCCCTCCCCACACACACACACACACACACACACACACACACACACACACACACACACACACACACACACACACACACACACACACACACACACACACACACACACACACACACACACACACACACACCATTTAAAAATAAAAATGGACATCCATAGACCTCTGGGCATCGACAACAATTCTTACAGATACTGGCTCATCTAACATTCATAGTGGATACTTTTTAGAACCTGGCAACATTCTGCTTCATTTCTTACTCATAGTGAGCTACAGCCGGGGGCCTTGGCTCCTGTGTGTTAAAACAGGGAGGTTAGACTGAGCCTTTCCAAGCAGGGCCATGATATACACAGCAGGAGAGGACACACACACATGCAGCCTTTCGGATTCTCAATGTTGCGTGGTGTGTGTGTGTGTGTGTGTGTGTGTGGTGTGTGTCTGTGTGTGTGTTTCTGTGCGTGCGTGTGTGCAGACGGTGTCGTTAATTACGTAACAAACGCTCAGCACATGTAATGCAATGTTCACTATATCAGCCACTACATCAGTCACTACATCAGTCACTACATCAGTCACCAGTGGTGTAAAGTACAAATACTTTAAAGTACTTCTTAAGTAGTTTTAGGGGTATCTGTACTTTACTTGACTATTTATATTTTTGATTACTTTTACTTTTACTTCACCTCATTCCTAAAGAAAATATGTCCTTTTTACTCCATACATTTTCCCTGACACCCAAAAGTACATGTTACATTTTTAATGCTTAGCAGGACAGAAAAATGGTCCAATTCACACACTTATTAAGAGAACATCCCTGGTCATCACCCTCCTGCCTCTGATCTGGCGGACTCACTAAACACAAATGCTTTCTTTGTAAATGATGTCTGAGTGTTGGAGTATGACCCTGACTATATCTACATTTTAAAACAAGAAAACTGTGCCTTCTGGTTTGCTTAATATAAGGAATGTGAAAAGATTTATACTTTTACTTTTGATACTTAAGTATATTTAAAACCAAATACTTTTAGACTTTTACTCAAGCAATATTTTACTGGGTGACTCTCACTTTTACTTGAGTCATTTTCTATTAAGGTATCTTTACTTTTACTCAAGTATGATAATTGGGTACTTTTCCACCAGTGTCAGTCAATATATCAGTCACTATATCAGTCACTACATCAGTCACTACATCAGTCACTATATCAGTCACTACATCAGTCACTACATCAGTCACTATATCAGTCACTACATCAGTCACTACATCAGTCACTATATCAGTCACTATATCAGTCACTATATCAGTCACTACATCAGTCACTATATCAGTCACTATATCAGTCACTATATCAGTCACTACATCAGTCACTATATCAGTCAATATATCAGTCACTATATCAGTCACTACATCAGTCACTACATCAGTCACTATATCAGTCACTACATCAGTCACTACATCAGTCACTATATCAGTCACTATATCAGTCACTACATCAGTCACTATATCAGTCACTCTATCAGTCACTACATCAGTCACTACATCAGTCACTATATCAGTCCCACCAGTGTCACAGGGAGTCTAAAGAAAGGCTGGTGTGGAGAGGGGGAATGGGTTCTCACTTTTCACCACATGTTGTCAACATTAAACTGTAATCAATCCATCAAATGATACAGTGGTGAAACTGAATTTGTCACTTTTTTACAAAGTAGTTTGTCGCAGAGGCATTACCGCTTTGCGGAGTGACATTTTGACAGACAGAGACACAGAAAGACAGACAGACAGACAGACAGACAGACAGACAGACAGACAGACAGACAGACAGACAGACAGACAGACAGACAGACAGACAGACAGACAGACAGACAGACAGACAGAGATAGAGATAGAGACAGAGATAGAGACAGAGACAGAGACAGAGACAGAGATACAGACAGACAGAGACACAGACAGACAGACTGACCTGTAGTATCTGGCAGCGGTCTGAAGTGCAGTCGATGTTTTCACAGGGCTGGTACATCCCCAGGGTGACACAGTTGAGCAGAATCACCATGATACTGATCCTCTCGAACCATGTACGGACAGCAAAGGGTTAAGAAACACAGTGGACAACCAGGGACAGTGCACACACATACTGAAAGGCAATAGCATATCATACTCGCAAATAAGCAAACATACAGTAGGCACATACACACACGCACACAAATAGTGAAAGGCTTCCATCGTATGATACACAGACACACTCACAGGTAGAGCTTTAAAGAAATGAGAGATTAACACACACTGCACTGGGTGATGCTGAGTGGTGCTTGTAAATTAAAGGGATTAACAGACTGGTGCCAGAGGGAGGGGACTGGGGATGTAAATTAAAGGGATTAACAGACTGGTGCCAGAGGGAGGGGACTGGGGATGTAAATTAAAGGGGTTAACAGACTGGTGCCAGAGGGAGGGGACTGGGGATGTAAATTAAAGGGATTAACAGACTGGTGCCAGAGGGAGGGGAGTGGGGATGTAAATTAAAGGGATTAACAGACTGGTGCCGGAGGGAGGGGACTGGGGATGTAAATTAAAGGGATTAACAGACTGGTGCCAGAGGGAGGGGAGTGGGGATGTAAATTAAAGGGATTAACAGACTGGTGCCAGAGGGAGGGGAGTGGGGATGTAAATTAAAGGGATTAACAGACTGGTGCCAGAGGGAGGGGACTGGGGATGTAAATTAAAGGGATTAACAGACTGGTGCCAGAGGGAGGGGAATGGGGATGTAAATTAAAGGGATTAACAGACTGGTGCCGGAGGGAGGGGACTGGGGATGTAAATTAAAGGGATTAACAGACTGGTGCCGGAGGGAGGGGACTGGGGATGTAAATTAAAGGGATTAACAGACTGGTGCCAGAGGGAGGGGAATGGGGATGTAAATTAAAGGGATTAACAGACTGGTGCCAGAGGGAGGGGAGTGGGGATGTAAATTAAAGGGATTAACAGGACTGGTGCCAGAGGGAGGGGAATGGGGATGTAAATTAAAGGGATTAACAGACTGGTGCCGGAGGGAGGGGACTGGGGATGTAAATTAAAGGGATTAACAGACTGGTGCCAGAGGGAGGGGAGTGGGGATGTAAATTAAAGGGATTAACAGACTGGTGCCAGAGGGAGGGGAGTGGGGATGTAAATTAAAGGGATTAACAGACTGGTGCCAGAGGGAGGGGAGTGGGGATGTAAATTAAAGGGATTAACAGACTGGTGCCAGAGGGAGGGGAGTGGGGATGTAAAACAAAACTGTCTCTGGCTCAACGCCAGCTGCACTCAGACACTATCTCTGTCTGTCTGTCTCTCTCTCTCTCTCTCTCTGTCTTTCTGCCAGTTTGTCTCTCTCTCTCTCTCTCTCTGTCTCCCTCGCTGTCTCTCTCTCTCTCGCTGTCTCAGTCTCTCTCGCTGTCTCTGTCTTTCTCTCTGTCTCCGTCTCTGTCCAGATTTGTCCCAATACTCTTACTGGACTCCTTTTCTCCTCTCCTTAACTTCATGACTGCAAAGCCAGGTGATCTCTCACAAAGCCAGGTGATCTCTCACAAAGCCAGGTCATCTCTCACAAAGCCAGGTGATCTCACACAAAGCCAGGTGATCTCTCACAAAGCCAGGTCATTTCTCACAAAGCCAGGTCATCTCTCACAAAGCCAGGTGATCTCTCACAAAGCCAGGTGATCTCTCACAAAGCCAGGTCATCTCTCACAAAGCCAGGTCATCTCTCACAAAGCCAGGTGATCTCTCACAAAGCCAGGTGATCTCTCACAAAGCCAGGTGATCTCTCACAAAGCCAGGTCATCTCTCACAAAGCCAGGTGATCTCTCACAAAGCCAGGTCATCTCTCACAAAGCAGGGGATCGCACATGCAAACACACCACACACACACACACACACACACACACACACACACACACACACACACACACACACACACACACACACACACACACACACACACACAGTGACATGATGGTGGTTTGGTGGCCTATACCAGTCACCACCCTACTGACAAAACTACTGCA
The DNA here is from genome assembly GCF_901001165.1 of Salmo trutta. Taxonomy (NCBI): domain Eukaryota; kingdom Metazoa; phylum Chordata; class Actinopteri; order Salmoniformes; family Salmonidae; genus Salmo; species Salmo trutta. The sequence continues at coordinate 28,337,696 of NC_042988.1, read as the reverse complement.
CTGCTGCTCAATACACACACACACACACACACACACACACACACGCACGCACACACACACACATACACACACACACACTTGGACATAAACACACGAATGCTTGGACATAAACACACAAACGCTTGGACATAAACAAACAAATAAACGCTTGGACATAAACACACAAACGCTTGGACATAAACAAACAAACAAACACTTGGACATAAACACCCACACGCTTGGACATAAACAAACAAACAAACAAACGCTTGGACATAAACACACAAACGCTTGGACATAAACACACACACGCTTGGACATAAACACACAAACGCTTGGACATAAACAAACAAACAAACGCTTGGACATAAACACTCACACACTTGGACATAAACACACAAATGCTTGGACAATCACATACTCGCACACACACACACATAATTTCCATCCTCCCTGTTTTCTATGAAATTGTTCCTTATCATAATTAGCCTAGTTACTATCTTATGTAGCCTTTATCATCTCTTCATATGTTTCTATCAGTGCATTGGTAGGCTACCTTTGAACTTTGACCTTTGCACTTCAAATGCCTCGGGGGAGGTGCGTGTGTGTGCATGTGTGTGTTCGTGCAGATACACAGTGTGTGTGTTACGATACATTAGAGGTAGGTGTGTTTTAACATAAAGCCTGTTGTCCTCAGAAGATGATTAGGGGGTCTATACATGAAGAAGAAGGAGACCACTGTAGCAGAAACACTCCTTCCCACCCTCCCTTCCCCTCTCTCTCTCAACCTCTCTCCCTCTTTCTTTCTTTCCCCCTCCCTCACACTTCTCTCCCCCCTCTCTCTCTAGTTCACTGCGTCTTACCTTCTTTTTCTATGCCTCTACTCTCTCTCTCTCTCTCTCTCTCTCTCTCTCTCTCTCTCTCTCTCTCTCTCTCTCTCTCTCTCTTTATTGCTATGCCAATTGTTCCCTATTTATCTGCATGTCTCGCCCTCTCCCTCACTCTCTTTTCATCTCTCTCTGTGTTTCTTTCTCCCCGTTCATTCCCAAAGCGTCACAGAGCACAGGGTTGCCTGAGTGGCCTCACAGAAACACTTAAGCAGCGCTAAACAGGCGGCAGTGCAGAATCAATCAGCCCTAATAGCTGGTGAATGTGTTATGTAGTGAAAACACACCACTCACAGAGAGGCAGGGAAGCTGCCTGCAGGCGTACATCTGGGAGAGCTAGTTGGACACATACATACACATACATACACACAAACGCACATGCTCATGCACTCATTGATGCACACACACACCACAGCTATAAGCATGTGTGAAAAGTATGTAATCTAACATATATCTATTACTCTCATACACCCAGATACACAGATGGCGATATTGAGTCATTTCACCATTCTGCGCAAGGCCCTTAAAGGGAAAAATAAAATAAAAATTTTGAAAAATACGTATACTTTCTTTATGAAACACCATTTTCCACCACCATGTTAGAGTGGCTAAATTCTGGTGCTGGATGTTGCATATCGCGTTCAGCCAATCAGGGTGCAGCAGTCTGTTTTTTACCTTTGGTTCGAACGTTGTATGCAATGTCTGGAAGTAGCATTAGCCACCATAGCACAGTGGGGGAAAATGGGGTTTCATAAAGAAAGTACGCATATTTTCCAGTCTTTTTCAACCTTCTCGCCATTAAATCAGCTTAAGGAGGAAATCAACACGTTTGCAGCCTGAATGGAGAATGTTTTAGGTACTAACAGGTCCATGGGGAATACGAGTGTATAGGCTGAATGCAGTCCCTTTGGACGGTAAGATGAAACGACTAAAAATCGCCATCTGCCGGCCTTTGGGCTAGTGTCTATGAGGTGTGAGGTGTGACTCTTCTGTTTCCAGTTCAGTTTGCTGGCCTTAGCCGGAGGCTCAGGACTCCTATGTCTCCTATGGACACCACAGTTACAGTGTCCTGGGCTACAACCGTATCACACACACAACCGTACAACCGAATGGGCTAGGCTATTAGATCATATCCTGGATACAGTAGTGGGGAGGCAGCTAGGCTATTAGGTCATATCCTGGATACAGTAGTGGGGAGGCAGCTAGGCTATTAGGTCATATCCTGGATACAGTAGTGGGGAGCCAGCTAGGCTATTAGATCATATCCTGGATACAGTAGTGGGGAGGCAGCTAGGCTATTAGGTCGTATCCTGGATACAGTAGTGGGGAGGCAGCTAGGCTATTAGGTCATATCCTGGATACAGTAGTGGGGAGGCAGCTAGGCTATTAGGTCATATCCTGGATACAGTGGTGGGGAGGCAGCTAGGCTATTAGGTCATATCCTGGATACAGTAGTGGGGAGGCAGCTCGGCTATTAGGTCATATCCTGGATACAGTAGTGGGGAGGCAGCTAGGCTATTAGGTCATATCCTGGATACAGTAGTGGGGAGGCAGCTAGGCTATTAGGTCATATCCTGGATACAGTAGTGGGGAGGCAGCTAGGCTATTAGGTCATATCCTGGATACAGTAGTGGGGAGGCAGCTAGGCTATTAGGTCATATCCTGGATACAGTAGTGGGGAGGCAGCTAGGCTATTAGGTCATATCCTGGATACAGTAGTGGGGAGGCAGCTAGGCTATTAGGTCATATCCTGGATACAGTAGTGGGGAGGCAGCTCGGCTATTAGATCATATCCTGGATACAGTAGTGGGGAGGCAGCTAGGCTATTAGGTCATATCCTGGATACAGTAGTGGGGAGGCAGCTAGGCTATTAGTTTTGTCATTCCTGTAGAAATGTTTTAGCTGAGTGCTTTTTCATTCGTTTTTTTCATTCCTGTAGAAATGTTTTAGCTGAGTGCTTTTTCATTCGTTTTGTCATTCCTGTAGAAATGACATATTCCCAGCAGCCCAGAGCTACAAGTCTCTATAGTAGTCTTAGGCTGCGTCCCAAATGGAACCCCATTCCCTCTGTAGTGCACTACTTTTAAAGAGTCCTCTGGGCCCTGGTCAAAAGTTTTGCACTATTTTCTGTGTGTCTAAACCATGCAGAATCAGTTTCCTTCACCATGAGGCAATATGACACAGTTCCTTTATCTGTGACATCATCAGACTGTGCCTGTCACATCTCACTACCATCTGCCACACACACACACACACACACACACACACACACACACACACACACACACACACACACACACACACACAAACACACACACAAACAAACACACACACACACACACACACACACACACACACACACACACACCTAAGGTTTAACTTCAGGCATACATGTAGTTGGATTTATAAGGTATGGCAGATATGTGATTTGGTGTAATCACAGGATAATGTGATATGATATGTGGGGGATGGGGGGAGTAACCACATGCAACGTGATATGTGATGATATGACACCATATAATATGCTAGGAAAGCGTGTCACATGCTTTGTGAATGTACAATATGGACAATATGACATCATTAGAGCCCTATTCAATGTGTTAAATAACATTGATCAGAACAAGAGGAGTTCCTTGATACTTCTATGAGTTATTTCCAGAAATCTTTTTACCAAGTCCCTCCACCTCTCTCCCAATCTCTTTTCTACAGACCCCACAGCCTCCATGTGCTCTCATATCTTTAAAGCCTAACTGAAACCTCAGTGGTGGTGGGGTCTAAGCTACTGCTCATCTGCTTGCCTCAGCAAATGTGAGTTGTATTTTGTTCACTCCAACTTTGCCTCAGAGGAAATGGCTGCCAACCAATGTCTTGTTAAGGCTTCATATGAATACGGAGAGATTATGTACAGTATTTTCGATTTTGCCAAAAATAAAATCATCCTTTGCTCAAAAAATATATATTCAAAAATTAACCATTTTTAATAATGCCCATACAAAAAATAATTCTGTCACAATATTCGACTAGACTTGTCATCTCAAACTGAGACTCCATATTCACTTCAATAGCTTGTATGAGTATCAATATGGCCTAGATGTATACTACCATCACTTGACAATGACATACACTGGACACACAGAGTAAAGTTACAGCGCACAATAATACAATGTAAACTTAGCACATGAACTCATAGTACTACTGCAGTATTGAGAGAAATAAACTAAAAACGTGGTTACACATGTGACCACAGAGGGGAGAGGGGAGGGGGTGTGGAGGAGAGAGAAGAGGGTGTAGGGGAGAGCGGAGAGGGTGTAGGGGAGAGGGTGTAGAGGAGAGGGTGTAGGGGAGGGGGTGTAGAGGAGAAGGGAGAGGGTGTAGGGGAGAGGGTGTAGGGGAGGGGGTGTAGAGGAGAGGGTGTAGGGGAGTGGGGGAGAGGGTTAGGGGAGTGGGGAGAGGGGAGAGGATGTAGGGGAGTGGGGGAGAGGGGAGAGGATGTAGGGCAGTGGGGGAGAGGTCGAGAGGGGAGAGCATGCAGGGCAGAAGGTGTAGAGGAGTGGGGGGAGAGGGTTAGGGGAGTGGGGGAGAGGGGAGAGGGTGTAGCGGAGAGGGGAGAGGATGTAGGGGAGTGGGGGAGAGGGTGTAGGGGAGTGGGGGAGAGGGGAGAGGATGTAGGGGAGTGGGGGAGAGGGGAGAGGATGTAGGGGAGTTGGGGAGAGGGTGTAGGGGAGTGGGGGAAAGGGGAGAGGGGAGAGGGTGTAGGGGAGTCGGTGTAGCGGAGAGGGGGAGAGGGGAAGAGGGGAGAGGGTGTAGGGGAGAGGGGAGAGGGGAGAGGGTCTAGGGGAGTGGGTGTAGCGCAGAGGGGGAGTGGGGAGAGGGTGTAGGGGAGAGGGTGTAGGGGAAAGGGTCTAGGGGAGAGAAAGTAGCAGAGAGGGTGTAGCAGAGAGGGGGAGAGGGGAGAGGGTGTAGGGGAGAGGGTGTAGCGGAGAGGGGGAGAGGGGAGAGGGTGTAGGGGAGAGGGTCTAGGGGAGAGGTGTAGGAGAATGGGTCTAGGGGAGAGGGTCTAGAGGAGTGGGCGTAGCGGAGAGGGGGAGAGGGTGTAGGGAAGAGGGTGTAGCGGAGAGGGTTTAGGGGAGAGGGTGTAGCGGGAGAGGGTGTAGGGGAGAGGATGTAGCGGAGAGGGTGTAGGGGAATGGGTCTAGGGGAGAGGGTGTAGGGGAGAGGGTGTAGGGGAGAGGAAGGACTGCTGTCCTCACACGCTCTAATGGCCACTAATGGATAATGGGGACAGAGATTAGAAAGGCCCCAAGAGGTGGAACTGCACAGATGTGATGTTTCAAGTTTTATTAGTCGTATGTGTGTTTGTGTGTGTTTGTATATGTGCATGTGTGTTTGTGTTTTAGTATATGTGTTTGTTTGTGTGTTTGTGTGTGTGTTTGTTAGTATGTGTGTTTGTGTGTTAATATATGTGTTTGTTTGTGTGTTTGTGTGTGTGTGTTAGTATGTATGTTAGTGTGTGTGTTAGTATGTATGTTAGTGTGTGTGTTAGTATGTGTGTTTGTTTGTGTGCTTGTGTGTGTGTTTGTTAGTATGTGTGTTTGTGTGTTTGTGTGTGTTAGTATGCATGTCAGTGTGTGTGTGTTAGTATGTGTGTTAGTATGTGTGTTAGTGTGTGTATTTGTGTGTGTGTTAGTATGTGTGTTAGTATGTGTGTTAGTGTGTATGTTAGTATGTGTGTTAGTATGTGTGTTAGTGTGTGTGTTAGTTTGTGTGTTAGTTTGTGTGTTAGTATGTGTGTTAGTATGTGTGTTAGTATGTGTGTTAGTATGTGTGTTAGTGTGTGTGTTAGTATGTGTGTTAATATGTGTGTTAGTGTGTGTGTTAGTATGTGTGTTAGTATGTGTGTTAGTATGTGTGTTTGTGTGTTAGTATGTGTGTTAGTATGTGTGTTTGTGTGTTAGTATGTGTGTTTGTATGTGTGTTAGTATGTGTGTTAGTATGTGTGTTAGTACGTGTGTTTGTGTGTTAGTATGTGTGTTTTTGTGTTAGCATGTGTGTTAGTATGTGTGTTTGTGTGTGTGTTAGTATGTGTGTTAGTGTGTGTGTTAGTATGTGTGTTAGTATGTGTGTTAGTGTGTGTGTTAGTATGTGTGTTAGTATGTGTGTTAGTATGTGTGTTAGTATGTGTGTTAGTATGTGTGTTAGTATGTGTGTTAGTATGTGGTTAGTATGTGTGTCTGTGTGTTAGTATGTGTGTTTGTGTGTTAGTATGTGTGTTAGTATGTGTGTTTGTGTGTTAGTATGTGTGTTAGTATGTGGTTAGTATGTGTGTTAGTGTGTGTGTTAGTATGTTAGTATGTGTGTTAGTATGTGTGTTTGTGTGTGTGTTTGTGTGTTAGTATGTGTGTTAGTATGTTAGTATGTGTGTTAGTATGTGTGTTAGTATGTGTGTTTGTGTGTGTGTTTGTGTGTTAGTATGTGTGTTTGTATGTGTGTTTGTGTGTGTGTGTTAGTATGTATGTTAGTGTGTGTGTTAGTATGTATGTTAGTATGTGTGTTAGTATGTGTGTTAGTATGTGTGTTTGTATGTTCGTATGTGTGTTAGTATGTGTGTTAGTATGTGTGTTTGTGTGTTAGTATGTGTGTTTGTGTGTTAGTATGTGTGTTTGTATGTGTATTAGTATGTGTGTTTGTGTGTTAGTATGTGTGTTTGTATGTGTGTTAGTGTGTGTGTTAGTATGTGGTTAGGGTGTGTGTTTGTGTGTTAGTATGTGTGTTTGTGTGTTAGTATGTGTGTTTGTATGTGTGTTTGTATGTGTGTTAGTATGTGTGTTAGTATTTGTGTTTGTGTGTTAGTATGTGTGTTAGTATGTGTGTTAGTATGTGTGTTAGTATGTGGTTAGTATGTGTGTTAGTATGTGTGTTTGTGTGTTAGCATGTGTGTTAGTATGTTAGTATGTGTGTTAGTATGTGTGTTTGTGTGTGTGTTTGTGTGTTAGTATGTGTGTTAGTATGTTAGTATGTGTGTTAGTATGTGTGTTTGTGTGTTAGTATGTGTGTTAGTATGTGTGTTAGTGTGTGTGTTAGTATGTGTGTTAGTATGTGTGTTAGTATGTGTGTTAGTATGTGTGTTAGTATGTGTGTTAGTGTGTGTGTTAGTATGTGTGTTTGTGTGTTAGTATGTGTGTTTGTATGTGTGTTAGTGTGTTTGTTTGTGTGTGTGTTTGTGTGTTAGTATGTGTGTTTGTATGTGTGTTTGTGTGTTAGTATGTGTGTTAGTATGTGTGTTTGAATGTGTGTTTGTGTGTTAGTATGTGTGTTTGTATGTGTGTTAGTGTGTTTGTTTGTGTGTGTGTTTGTGTGTTAGTATGTGTGTTTGTATGTTTGTTTGTGTGTTAGTATGTGTGTTTGTGTGTGTGTTTGTGTGTTAGTATGTGTGTTAGTATGTGTGTTAGTATGTGTGTTAGTATGTGTGTTTGTGTGTTAGTATGTGTGTTAGTATGTGTGTTAGTATGTGTGTTAGTGTGTGTGTTAGTATGTGTGTTTGTGTGTTAGTATGTGTGTTTGTGTGTGTGTTTGTGTGTTAGTATGTGTGTTAGTATGTGTGTTTGTGTGTTAGTATGTGTGTTAGTATGTGTGTTAGTATGTGTGTTAGTATGTGTGTTAGTATGTGGTTAGTATGTGTGTTAGTATGTGTGTTTGTGTGTTAGTATGTGTGTTAGTATGTTAGTATGTGTGTTAATATGTGTGTTTGTGTGTGTGTTTGTGTGTTAGTATGTGTGTTAGTATGTTAGTATGTGTGTTAGTATGTGTGATAGTGTGTGTGTTAGTATGTGTGTTAGTATGTGTGTTAGTATGTGTGATAGTATGTGTGTTAGTATGTGTGTTAGTATGTGTGTTAGTATGTGTGTTAGTATGTGGTTAGTATGTGTGTTAGTATGTGTGTTTGTGTGTTAGTATGTGTGTTAGTATGTTAGTATGTGTGTTAATATGTGTGTTTGTGTGTGTGTTTGTGTGTTAGTATGTGTGTTAGTATGTTAGTATGTGTGTTAGTATGTGTGTTAGTGTGTGTGTTAGTATGTGTGTTAGTATGTGTGTTAGTATGTGTGTTAGTATGTGTGTTGGTATGTGGTTAGTATGTGTGTTAGTATGTGTGATTGTGTGTTAGTATGTGTGTTAGTATGTTAGTATGTGTGTTAGTATGTGTGGTAGTATGTGTGTTTGTGTGTTTGTGTGTTAGTATGTGTGTTTGTGTGTTAGTATGTGTGTTAGTATGTGGTTAGTATGTGTGTTAGTATGTGTGTTTGTGTGTTAGTATGTGTGTTAGTATGTGTGTTTGTGTGTTAGTATGTGTGTTAGTATGTGGTTAGTATGTGTGTTAGTATGTGTGTCTGTGTGTTAGTATGTGTGTTTGTGTGTTAGTATGTGTGTTAGTATGTGTGTTTGTGTGTTAGTATGTGTGTTAGTATGTGGTTAGTATGTGTGTTAGTGTGTGTGTTAGTATGTTAGTATGTGTGTTAGTATGTGTGTTTGTGTGTGTGTTTGTGTGTTAGTATGTGTGTTAGTATGTTAGTATGTGTGTTAGTATGTGTGTTAGTATGTGTGTTTGTGTGTGTGTTTGTGTGTTAGTATGTGTGTTTGTATGTGTGTTTGTGTGTGTGTTTGTGTGTTAGTATGTGTGTTAGTATGTTAGTATGTGTGTTAGTATGTGTGTTAGTATGTGTGTTAGTGTGTGTGTTAGTATGTGTGTTAGTATGTGTGTTAGTATGTATGTTAGTATGTGGTTAGTATGTGTGTTAGTATGTGTGTTAGTATGTGTGTTAGTATGTGTGTTAGTATGTGGTTAGTATGTGTGTTAGTATGTGTGTTTGTGTGTTAGTATGTGTGTTAGTATGTTAGTATGTGTGTTAGTATGTGTGTTTGTGTGTGTGTTTGTGTGTTAGTATGTGTGTTAGTATGTTAGTATGTGTGTTAGTATGTGTGTTAGTATGTGTGTTTGTGTGTGTGTTTGTTTGTTAGTATGTGTGTTTGTATGTGTGTTTGTATGTGTTAGTATGTTTGTTTGTGTGTTAGTATGTGTGTTAGTATGTGTGTTAGTATGTGTGTTAGTATGTGTGTTAGTATGTGTGTTAGTGTGTGTGTTAGTATGTGTGTTAGTGTGTGTGTTTGTGTGTTAGTATGTGTGTTTGTATGTGTGTTTGTGTGTTAGTATGTGTGTTGGTATGTGTGTTAGTATGTGTGTTAGTATGTGTGTTAGTATGTGTGTTAGTGTGTGTGTTAGTATGTGTGTTTGTGTGTTAGTATGTGTGTTTGTATGTGTGTTTGTATGTGTGTTAGTATGTGTGTTAGTATGTGTGTTAGTATGTGTGTTAGTATGTGTGTTAGTATGTGTGTTAGTATGTGTGTTTGTGTGTGTGTTAGTATGTCTGTTAGTATGTGTGTTAGTATGTGTGTTAGTATGTGTGTTTGTGTGTGTGTTAGTATGTGTGTTAGTATGTGTGTTTGTGTGTTAGTATGTGTGATAGTATGTGTGTTAGTATGTGTTTTTGTGTGTGTGTGTGTGTGTTTGTTTGTAAATGTGTTTGTGTGTTTCTTTGTGTGTTTGTGTGTTTGTATGTTTGTGTGTTTGTATGTGTGTTAGCATGTGTGTTTGTGTATTTGTGTACTTATTAGAGTCAGTGGCGAGATGCACTTAGAGAAGGATCAGGAATAAGGTACAGGAATAGAAATATATTAACACTTCAATGCCGGAGGGTCACACACACACACACACAGACACACACACACACACACACACACACACACACACACACACACACACACACACACACACACACACACACCACACACACACACACACACATACACACACACACACACACACACACATAGAGAGAGACACACACAGAGACACACACACACTGTGGATGGAGTCTAGTGGTAGAGAGAGTGGTAGGTCAGTGATGTGGTAATACTAGCTACCCTCCTCTCTCTACCAGAAGGTTATGGTTAGGGTAGTGGTAGAGACAGTGGTAGGTCAGTGATGTGGTAGTACTAGCTACCTTCCTCTCTCTACATGAAGGTTATGGTTAGGGTAGTGGTAGAGAGAGTGGTAGGTCAGTGATGTGGTAGTACTAGCTACCTTCCTCTCTCTACCAGAAGGTTATGGTTAGGGTAGTGGTAGAGTGGTAGGTCAGTGATGTGGTAGTACTAGCTACCTTCCTCTCTCTACCAGAAGGTTATGGTTAGGGTAGTGGTAGAGAGAGTGGTAGGTCAGTGATGTGGTAGTACTAACTACCCTCCTCTCTCTACCAGAAGGTTATGGTTAGGGAAGTGGTAGAGAGAGTGGTAGGTCAGTGATGTGGTAGTACTAGCTACCTTCCTCTCTCTACCAGAAGGTTATGGTTAGGGTAGTGGTAGTGGTAGAGTGGTAGGTCAGTGATGTGGTAGTACTAGCTACCCTCCTCTCTCTACCAGAAGGTTATGGTTAGGGTAGTGGTAGAGAGAGTGGTAGGTCAGTGATGTGGTAGTACTAGCTACCCTCCTCTCTCTACCATTAGGTTATGGTTAGGGTAGTGGTAGAGAGAGTGGAAGGTCAGTGACGTGGTAGCACTAACTACCTTCCTCTCTCTACCAGAAGGTTATGGTTAGGGTAGTGGTAGAGAGAGTGGTAGGTCAGTGACGTGGTAGTACTAACTACCTTCCTCTCTCCACCAGAAGGTTATGGTTAGGGTAGTGGTAGAGAGAGTGGTAGGTCAGTGACGTGGTAGTACTAACTACCCTCCTCTCTCTACCAGAAGGTTATGGTTAGGGTAGTGGTAGAGAGAGTGGTAGGTCAGTGATGTGGTAATACTAACTACCTTCCTCTCTCTACCAGAAGGTTATGGTTAGGGTAGTGGTAGAGAGAGTGGTAGGTCAGTGACGTGGTAGTACTAACTACAAAGGGACTGGGAGAATTCCTTAAGACAAGCATGGCTGCGTTGCCACAGCAACGGGATCAGACGAGGTGCCTCCACAGAGACAAGCTAAACACTGTGCTATTGTGTGTGTGTGTGTGTGTGTGTGTGTGTGTGTGTGTGTGTGTGTGTGTGTGTGTGTGTGTGTGTGTGTGTGTGTGTGTGTGTGTGTGTGTGTGTGAGTGTGTGAGTGTGTGTGGGTGCATGTGTACGTTTCTGTGTTTGTGAGTGAGTGCTCATAGCTCTCTGTGTGATCATAGCTCTCTGTGTGATCATAGCTCTCTGTGTGATCATAGCTCTCTGTGTGATCATCGCTCTCTGTGTGATCAAGTGTTGATCTCTGTCTGCATCAGCACTCAGTTTATTCCAGTGGTTAATGAAGCCCAGTGTCTCCCACTGACTCTCTCTAATACATCTGGTACAGAACACACAGAGAGGACAAACTGACTCCCTCTAATACATCTGGTACAGAACACACAGAGAGGACAAACTGACTCCCTCTAATACATCTGGTACAGAACACACAGAGAGGACAAACTGACTCCCTCTAATACATCTGGTACAGAACACACAGAGAGGACAAACTGCCTCCCTCTAATACATCTGGTACAGAACACACAGAGAGGACAAACTGACTCCCTCTAATACATCTGGTACAGAACACACAGAGAGGACAATCTGACTCCCTCTAATACATCTGGTACAGAACACACAGAGAGGGCAAACTGACTCCCTCTAATACATCTGGTACAGAACACACAGAGAGGACAAACTGACTCCCTCTAATACATCTGGTACAGAACACACAGAGAGGACAAACTGACTCCCTCTAATACATCTGCTACAGAACACACAGAGAGGACAATCTGACTCCCTCTAATACATCTGGTACAGAACACACAGAGAGGACAAACTGACTCCCTCTAATACATCTGGTACAGAACACACAGAGAGGACAAACTGACTCCCTCTAATACATGTAGTACAGAACACACAGAGAGGACAGACTGACTCCCTCTAATACATCTGGTACAGAACACACAGAGAGGACAAACTGACTCCCTCTAATACATCTGGTACAGAACACACAAAGAGGAGAAATGAATAGGAAGAGAGACACATATAAACAGAAAGAGATGAAAAGGGAGAGAAAAGAGTTTGGGTGAATAAGAGAGGGAGAGAGAGAGGGGAGGGACAGGCAGACAAAGAGAAATAGAAAGAAGAAGAGAGAGGGAGAGGTAGAGAGCTGGGGTGACTGGACGAGTGGTGACATCCGTCAGGGCAGTTTGACTCCAGCGTGACAACAGGCATCCTCGGCAACCATACCAGCCTCCCTCCAGCCATCTGTCGCTATCGCTCCTCTCATTTACCTCATCCCCCTCTCTCTACCCCTGTCCCTCTCAATACCTCCTGTTCCCTCTCTTCCACCTGACCCTGTCTCTCTACCGTCTTTCAACTATTTCTGTCTCTCCTTCCCCCTCTCTCTCTCCATCTCTATTCTCCACTTCCAGCCCACCCCTCTGTTTCCCTTCTGCTTTCCCTCCACTCATTCTTCTCTCTTTAACCCCACTTCCCTTCCTGCTTTCTTTTCACTCCATCCCTTTCGTCTTTCTCTCTCTCTACCATCCTCTCTTTCACCTCATGCCTCGCTCACTCTTTCGCTCCACCACTCTTCCCTCCTCATCTGACCTTTTCACTAGCGTCTCAGTCTTTGCCACTGGCCAAGGAAGTGAAAAAGCGAGAGAGGGAACAACAGAGAGAGACAGAGGGAAAGAGAAAGGGCAAAAGGAAAACGAAACAAACGTTTATGTGCAGTGAACACACCTCACCTGTGTGTGTATCTATGTGTGTGTGTATGTGTGTGTGTGTGTGTGTGTATCTGGTTCTACATGTGTATTGGTCTGTGAGTTGTAACTCCAGTGTTTATTGGTAATGCTCCCATAATGCATTGGTTACTGTGTAAGCGGCTCTCTATGCTCTCCGTTGCCATGGCAGAGTGGTGAGTCTGTTTCGTGTCATTCTAACCCTCTGTCTGGTGGATGGGTGTGTGTGTGTGTGTGTGTGTGTGTGTGTGTGTGTGTGTGTGTGTGTGTGTGTGTGTGTGTGTGTGTGTGTGTGTGTGTGTGTGTGTGTGTGTGTGTGTGTGTGTGTGTGTGTGTCTGTGTCTGTGTGTCTGTGTGTGTGTACTGTATCTGTGAGGAGTGGTGATGTGTGTATGTTGGTATGAGACTGTATGTTTTCTCTTTGCCTCTGTTGTTCTGAGCCTTAATGGAACTAACTCTAGTCTGAGTTGGTACAGGTGTGCTGTCTACACTATGTGTGAATGGGTACAGGGTGTGCTGTCTACACTATGTGTGAATGGGTACAGGGTGTGCTGTCTACACTATGTGTGAATGGGTACAGGGTGTGCTGTGTACACTATGTGTGAATGGGTACAGGGTGTGCTGTCTACACTATGTGTGAATGGGTACAGGGTGTGCTGTCTACACTATGTGTGAATGGGTACAGGGTGTGCTGTCTACACTATGTGTGAATGGGTATAGGGTGTGCTGTGTACACTATGTGTGAATGGGTACAGGGTGTGCTGTCTACACTATGTGTGAATGGGTACAGGGTGTGCTGTCTACACTATGTGTGAATGGGTACAGGGTGTGCTGTCTACACTTAGTGTGAATGGGTATAGGGTGTGCTGTGTACACTATGTGTGAATGGGTATAGGGTGTGCTGTCTACACTATGTGTGAATGGGTATAGGGTGTGCTGTCTACACTATGTGTGAATGGGTACAGGGTGTGCTGTCTACACTATGTGTGAATGGGTACAGGGTGTGCTGTCTACACTTAGTGTGAATGGGTATAGGGTGTGCTGTGTACACTATGTGTGAATGGGTACAGGGTGTGCTGTCTACACTATGTGTGAATGGGTACAGGGTGTGCTGTCTACAGTATGTGTGAATGGGTACAGGGTGTGTGCTCTTTACTTGCCTCAGTTGTGTGCCACACTTACTGCACTACAGACTATCCAGACATAAGAAGGGTGTCAGAACCCAAACACTAGTCTGGGGGATATAAGTGTGTATTCAGTCTGGTTCCTTCTCTGCTGCGGTGTGCTAACGGCCCAGACTAGAGAATCAGACTTGTTCCAACAGCTATGTGGAGTAAATCTTTATCATACTTCACCAGAGTTAACCTCCTTTATCATACATTACTAGAGTTAACCTCCTTTATCATACAATACTAGAGTTAACCTCCTTTATCATACAATACTAGAGTTAACCTCCTTTATCATACAATACTAGAGTTAACCTCCTTTATCATACAATACTAGAGTTAACCTCCTTTATCATACAATACTAGAGTTAACCTCCTTTATCATACAATACTAGAGTTAACCTCCTTTATCATACAATACTGGAGTTAACCTCCTTTATCATACAATACTAGAGTTAACCTCCTTTATCATACAATACTAGAGTTAACCTCCTTTATCATACAATACTAGAGTAAAACTCCTTTATCATACAATACTAGAGTAAAACTCCTTTATCATACAATACTAGAGTAAAACTCCTTTATCATACAATACTAGAGTTAATCTCCTTTATCATACAATACTAGAGTAAAACTCCTTTATCATACAATACTAGAGTAAAACTCCTTTATCATACAATACTAGAGTTAACCTCCTTTATCATACAATACTAGAGTTAACCTCCTTTATCATACAATACTAGAGTTAACCTCCTTTATCATACAATACTAGAGTTAACCTCCTTTATCATACAATACTAGAGTAAAACTCCTTTATCATACAATACTAGAGTAAAACTCCTTTATCATACAATACTAGAGTTAACCTCCTTTATCATACAATACTAGAGTTAACCTCCTTTATCATACAATACTAGAGTTAATCTCCTTTATCATACAATACTAGAGTTAACCTCCTTTATCATACAATACTAGTTTACCTCCTTTATCATACAATACTAGAGTTAACCTCCTTTATCATACAATACTAGAGTTAATCTCCTTTATCATACAATACTAGAGTTAACCTCCTTTATCATACAATACTAGAGTTAATCTCCTTTATCATACAATACTAGAGTTAACCTCCTTTGTTGCACAATACTAGAGTTAACCTCCTTTATAATACTTCACCAGTTAACCTCCTTTATCATACAATACTAGAGTTAACCTCCTTTATCATACAATACTAGAGTTAACCTCCTTTATCATATAATACTAGAGTTAACCTCCTTTATCATACAATACTAGAGTTAACCTCCTTTATCATACAATACTAGAGTTAACCTCCTTTATCATACAATACTAGAGTTAACCTCCTTTATCATACAATACTAGAGTTAACCTCCTTTATCATACAATACTAGAGTTAACCTCCTTTATCATACAATACTAGAGTTAACCTCCTTTATCATACAATACTAGAGTTAACCTCCTTTGTTACACAATACTAGAGTTAACCTTCTTTATAATACTTCACCAGTTAACCTCCTTTATCATACACTACCAGAGTTAACCTCCTTTATCATACAATACTAGTTAATCTCCTTGATCATACAATACTAGAGTTAACCTCCTTTATCATACAATACTAGAGTTAACCTCCTTTATCATACAATACTAGAGTTAATTTTTGGGATAGGGGGCAGCATTCGGAATTTTGGATGAAAAGCGTGCCCAAAGTAAACTGCCTGCTACTAAGGCCCAGAAGCTAGGATATGCATATAATTGGTAGATTTGGATAGAAAACACTCTAAAGTTTCCAAAACTGTTAAATAATGTCTGTGAGTATAACAGAACTGATATGGCAGGTGAAAACCTGAAGAAAATCCATCCAGGAAATGCTATTATTTTGATATGGCTGTTTTTCCATTGAAAGCCTATCCACCATACAAAGACTTATGACGCAGTTCATGATCCCTATGGCTTCCACTACATGTGGCCAGTCTTTAGGCATTGTTTCAGGCTTTTGCTGTGAAAAATGAGGGAGAAACACCACTTTCATTGAGAGAACAGTGGAAATTTCCAGACATGAGTCCTGCATGTGACTGGGAGTGCGCCTTTCGTGTTTTCCCTTTTCTATTGACGAAGCTATTGTCCGGTATAAATATGATCGATTATTTATGACAAAAACAACCTGAGGATTGATTATAAACATTGTTTGACATGTTTCTACAAACTTTTATGGTACTTTTTGATTTTTCGTCTGCCTGCTGTGACCGCGCTTTGTTCCAATGGATTACTAAACAAAACAAACCAACAAAACTGAGGTTTTTGGACATAAATAGGGACTTAATTGAACAAAACTAACATTTATTGTGTAACATGGAGTCTTGGGCGTGCAACCATATGAAGATCATCAAAGGTAAGTGATACATTTTATCGCTATTTCTGACTTTTGTTACTCCTCTACTTGGCTGGTTACTGTTTGTAATGTTTTGTCTGCTGGGCGCTGTTCTCCGATACTCACATTGTTTGCTTTCGCCGTCAAGCCTTTTTGAAATCTGACACAGTGGTTGGATTAACAAGAAGTTTATCTTTAAGCTGATGTATTGCACTTGTGATTTTATGAAAGTTAAATATTTATAGTAATTTAATTTGAGTTTGGCATAGTGCTGACAACACCAGGGTTGTGGGCTCCATTCCCAACACAGACACATACTGTAAGAATGTGTTAAATGTGACTGTAGGTCACTCTGGATAAAGACATCAGGTAGAACGACCATATTACCACACAACAGAGACTATCCATATACAATAACATCTCTACCAGTTGCAGCCTAATACACAGGACCTAAGCATTAGGTATCATGGACAGGGGATGTTCTGAAGACAGTGCAGCTTACAGCCATGTAAAGAGGGGCAGTAAGAAAGAAGTGTAGGAGTACGGATGTATAGAGATGGAGAGAATGTGACAGAAGAGAGATACTCAGGCCCCACTGTCTCTCATCCCTCCATCCACATTTCAGAAGAGGGTAATGGTGAAATATGATCTTCTGTACATAGAGACAGCTATTGTACTGTACATATCAGCTGGCTGACTGACAGAGAGATGGGGAGAGAGAGAGGGGGAGAGGTGGGGAGAGAGGGGGAAGGGATAGTGAGAGAAATAAGGGTTTGAGAGAGATGGGGATAGCAAGAGAGAGACACATGGGGGAGAGAAAGAAGGGAAGAAAGAAAGAAACAGACTGAGAGACAATGGGAGAAGTGCAAAGATAGGGGAATACAATTGGGAAACTGACTCTTCAAATAACATTATCCCAACAGATTAAAAAACCCATTATAAATACACCACTGACTGCACACTGACTGTCAAAAACCAGCGCATCAACCCTCCCTTCTCACCCTTTTTAATCTCATCTGAGTCTGCCTCAACACAAGACAATAAAACACACAACATAACCTGCAGGTCCCATAGCCTGCAGCATGAACCTCAGAGGGGTGAGGGGAACCTTTACATAATCTTTTCTCTTTTAGTTTTGGAATTCTGCCTCTTCACAGGTAGTTAAGCTGCCGTAAGTGGGTCTCCCTCTCGGAGAGCAGCCCCAGCGAGCCGATCCCTGAGAGGCTGCTCCCTAAGCGCTGCAGGTGTTTCAGAGAAAGGACCAAACAAGCCGAAGGCGGCACGATAGATGGACAAGGCAATGGTGGAGAGATAATTGAATTATTAATAGGCAGAGTCGCGGCGGTTTGTGATGGTAATTTGTCTGGCGGAAGGGTGGAGGTCTCTCTCTCCTCTTTCTCTCCCGTTGTCTCTTTCTCTATCGCTCGCTTTCTTCTGGCTGAATGCCAGCGGTGTCAGAGCTAGACCTGATGAGCCGCTCTTGATCTCAGGTCGGCACCGATCTCAGCAGGGAGACAATGCCTGACGCCGCTGTCTCATCGGCTCCTCTGGCAGCCATTAGTCAGCCTTGGAGCTGTATGGAACGGTGAGGGAGTTGGATCACAGAACTGTAACGTACACACGCTGTGGCACATGGGATGGATGCCCAAATATGGTCCCCCTGCTGCTGCAACTTCCTCTCCATCCATAGCCTGACTGCTATCTGTATCGTCTTATATCTCCGGGCCATAGAAAAGATCAATAATCCAGAAATTGAGCGCTATTTCCATAAACAACTGAATTACTACTTAGCTGTAGGATGTAATTCTTTAAAGCCTCTCTTTTGTGACAACGCAGTCCATGAGGTGCTGGTCGTAATCAGGTTTTATGCAATCTTCATATCCTGAATTCCAAAGTCATTTTGAATCAAGTGCCTTGCAGAAGCCAATTGAAATGACAAACACAGACATTTTTTCGAAAGCATCTCACAATGTCTGTGTCAGACTGTTCCCCTCAGAGATAATATAATCAAGTGCCACATAAACTGGGTTGTGTTCCAACGGAAAACCGAAAACAAGCATTTCTTATTGGGCAAGTCCAGGTAGTCCCTCCTTGTTTCAGTTTGTTTTCTTCTGTTTGGTGCCTGATGAATACGACCCTGGAGTCTATTATGAATGAGATGGATCAATGTAATGTGTACTTGAGTGGATGTATGTTGGGAACGCAAGGACACACACACACACACACACACACACACACACACACACACACACACTCACACACACACACACACACACACACACACACACACACACACACCTGCCAGAGTGCTAAAGGACACTACAGTGGACAAACAGGGGAGAAGAGTGAAATGGTTCAACAAGTAAAACCAAAGTCAAAGGTGCATGTACAGCAAAACATGTACAGTAATACATGTACAGTAACTCATGTACAGTAACACATGTACAGTAACACATGTACAGTAAAACATGTACAGTAATACATGTACAGTAACTCATGTACAGTAACACATGTACAGTAAAACATGTACAGTAATACATGTACAGTAAAACATGTACAGTAACACATGTACAGTAAAACATGTTCAGTAATACATGTACAGTAATACATGTACAGTAATACATGTACAGTAAAACATGTACAGCAAAACATGTACAGTAAAACATGTACAGCAAAACATGTACAGTAACACATGTACAGTAATACATGTACAGTAACACATGTACAGCAAAACATGTACAGTCATACATGTACAGTAAAACATGTACAGTAACACATGTACGGCAAAACATGTACAGTAATACATGTACAGTAACACATGTACAGTAATTCATGTACAGTAAAACATGTACAGTAACACATGTACAGTAAAACATGTACAGTAATAGATGTATAGTAATACATGTACAGTAACACATGTACAGTAACACGTGTATAGTAACACATGTACAGTAACACGTGTACAGTAACACATGTACAGTAACATGTGTACAGTATTATGTGAACAGTAACACATGTACAGTAACACGTGTACAGTAACACGTGTACAGTAACACATTTACAGTAATACATTTACAGTAATACATGTACAGTAATATGTGTAGAGTCATGTATAATGACAGTGTGGCAGAGTGGATGAAACTAATGCTGTAGTCACAACTGTTATTTCTGGCTAGCAGCCCAATTGGAGAGTAATACTGACAGTGATACTGACTAAATTCTGTCATCAACACCTGGATATGTGTGTGTGTGTATATATATATATACTGCTCAAAAAAATAAAGGGAACGCTTAAACAACACATCCTAGATCTGAATGAAAGAAATAATCTTATTAAATACTTTTTTCTTTACATAGTTGAATGTGCTGACAACAAAATCACACAAAAAGAATCAATGGAAATCCAATTTATCAACCCATGGAGGTCTGGATTTGGAGTCAGACTCAAAATGAAAGTGGAAAACCACACTACAGGCTGATCCAACTTTGATGTAATGTCCTTAAAACAAGTCAAAATGAGGCTCAGTAGTATGTGTGGCCTCCACGTGCCTGTATGACCTCCCTACAACGCCTGGGCATGCTCCTGATGAGGTGGCGGATGGTCTCCTGAGGGATCTCCTCCCAGACCTGGACTAAAGCATCCGCCAACTCCTGGACAGTCTGTGGTGCAACGTGGCGTTGGTGGATGGAGCGAGACATGATGTCCCAGATGTGCTCAATTGGATTCAGGTCTGGGGAACGGGCGGGCCAGTCCATAGCATCAATGCCTTCCTCTTGCAGGAACTGCTGACACACTCCAGCCACATGAGGTCTAGCATTGTCTTGCATTAGGAGGAACCCAGGGCCAACCGCACCAGCATATGGTCTCACAAGGGGTCTGAGGACCTCATCTCGGTACCTAATGGCAGTCAGGCTACCTCTGGTGAGCACATGGAGGGCTGTGCGGCCCCCCAAAGAAATGCCACCCCACACCATGACTGACCCACCGCCAAACCGGTCATGCTGGAGGATGTTGCAGGCAGCAGAACGTTTTCCACGGCGTCTCCAGACTCTGTCACGTCTGTCACGTGCTCAGTGTGAACCTGCTTTCATCTGTGAAGAGCACAGGGTGCCAGTGGCGAATTTGCCAATCTTGGTGTTCTCTGGCTAATGCCAAACGTCCTGCACGGTGTTGGGCTGTAAGCATAACCCCCAACTGTGGACGTCGGGCCCTCATATCACCCTCATGGAGTCTGTTTCTGACCGTTTGAGCAGACACATGTACATTTGTGGCCTGCTGGAGGTCATT